>NC_055971.1:23685452-23920452 GCF_018492685.1 Alosa sapidissima | reverse complement strand
ATTGCTGCCATTTGACATTACATAGATTATGATACAAAATGATCTACATCTACAGTGCTAATAATCATTAGATACAGCCCTAATCTACAGTGCTAATAATCATTAGATACAGCCCTAATCTACAGTGCTAATAATCATTAGATACAGCCCTAATTGTTTTTAGATTTTTCTTAACACCTCCATTCAGCCATGACAGAGTTCCCTTCTCCACCCTCCTGCCTTCCCCTGCCACCCCACCCCACCCGTCCCACCCCACCCCACCCGCCCCCGTCCCACCCCACCCGTCCCACCCCACCCCACCCGCCCCCGCCCCTCACCCTTGCGGTGGTCTCGGTTGTGGACGGTGAAGACGGCCTCGGCATCCTGCAGCAGCTCGGCCAGGCTGCGCGTGATGGCCCCCTCCCTCTGCACCAGCAGGCTGCAGGGCACCTCCACCTGGTGGCTGAACTCGGGGCAGAAGGTGCCCGCCACCACGCGCGTGCACACGCGCTCGCTCTCCGACAGGAAGGACAGCCGCAGGCTCACGTAGGCGTTCACGCCGGCGTCGGCAAAGTAGCGCAGCGAGGGGTCCGCTGAGGCCAACCACCTGTGGAGTGAAGAGAGGGAGAGAGACAGAGGGCTGGCACGAGTTCTGAGGAGTAAAGACCAATGGTGTTGACATCTACTGGAATAGTGCGATGAATTGTGTTGTCATCGACGGGAAACAGCTCTGTGATGGAAGATTAATGAAACATGGAACACGGCGGCCTCAGAGAGGAGGAACAGAAGCGACACACAACAATAAACATCCGCTTACCAAAAGACACGCTATGTACACACTCTATGGATGTTTGTGCCAGTGTGTCTGTTTGTGCAAGTTTGTGCATACCTGCATATCAGCGTGCTTGGGCGAGTGTATGGGTATGTCTCTGTGTGTATCTGAGAGTGTGTATGTCTGTGTGTGTGTCTGTGAGTGTACCAGGAAGCGTGTGAGCATGCGTGAGTTTGTGTGATTGTGTGTGTGTGTGTGTACAGTATATATGTGTGTGCGTGCAAGAGGGTGTGTGTGTGTGTATGTGTGTGTATGAGCGTGCGAGAGTAAGTGTGCGTAAGTGTGTGTGTGTATGTGTGTGTATGAGCATTTGTGTGTGTGTTTGTGTTTGTGTTTTTGTTTGTTTGTATGTAAGTGTGTGTATGTAAGTGAGTGTGTGTATGTAAGTGTGTGTGTGTGTGTGTGTGTAGGTGTGTGTGTGCGCGTATGTAGGTGCGTGTGCGTGTGTGTGTGGCGGCCTCACCGTGCGGCAGCTTTCAGGCCTGCTGCTCTGTGTATCTGCACCAGCAGGGTGACGAATCGCCCGGCTCCCGCACCACCTCTGGACCCTGCGCTCCTCAGCGGACGGTGCTTATACTGGAGGCTCACGTCCAGGAAGCCTGAGCACAGGAGGAGTCAGGCCAGTGTTTATACTTTAAACATGTACATGCAGGTCCACTAGAGTCCAATTTATTGCAATAGACTTCTGAAGTTGGCTTACAAAAAAGCCCTAAAGGTGCCAGCTTTGCCCATGTAGAGACAGAGAGAGAGAGAGAGAGAGAGAGAGAGAGAGAGAGAGAGAGAGAGAGAGAGAGAGACAGACAGAGAGAGAGAGAGAGAGAAATAAAGAAAGAGAGAAAGAAAAAGACACAGAGAGAGAGAAAGAGCGATAGAGATAGACAGAGAGAGAGTGAGAGAGAGACAGAGAGAAAGATAAAGAAAAAGAAAGAAAAAGAGACAGAGATAGATAGATAGATACAGTAGATAGAGAGAGAGGGAGAGAGAGAGAGATAAACAGACCAAGAGGGAGTACCTGAGGGTGCTGGCTGGTGAGTGGTGTTGCCCTCTGTCCTGGGTATGAGTGGCATGGAGATCAGCTGGGCCTCTGTCTGCTGCTGCCTCTGCATGGTGACCAACCCACACAGCTTTGGAAGCAGCAACAGCCCTCTGGCTACATGCTGGTCCCGCACGTTGGGGTAGTAATACCTACACACAGGAGAGGAGCAGAGAACCAATGGGAGAGATTTACGCCTATCAATGAGTTTATACAGCAAGCATTGGAATTGGAATCGGACCACAACAACAGACAAAACCAAAAAAGAAAAAAGAAAAAAGAAAGAGAGAATGAAAGAAAGAAAGAAAGAAAGAAAGAAAGAAAGAAAGAAAGAAAGAGAGAGAGAGAGAGAGAGAGAGAGAAAGAGACAGACAAACAGACAAACACATACTGCTCACCTGCACCACACATCGAACTGGATGCCCCCACCGCTGCGGAGGCCCTGGCTGGAGAGGGAGCTGAGGAGGAGCTTCTGGACGGGCACCCCAGGCGGCGCCAGCAGCACGTGGGTCTCGCTGTGGCCGAACACGGGGTCTGGCACACACAGGGTGGTGGCCGTGCGGAACGGCCTCAGAGTCACACCTGGGGGAGGACAGCAGGCGGGGGTGGGGGGGGGGGGGTGAGGCACCATGACAACAAGGTTAAGTCATCAGAATGTGGCTTTGGATAATTAAACCCATTATACTCAACTCAAACATAATTTCTGTGTGGATGTAATAGAAGATACAATAGAACTTCATGTATATATATGTACGGGATAATGTATAGAACGCCGGTCATTACTGGGAAAATAACTCCCGACAGAGCGAAACGGCCTTTGTTCCGCCCTGAAGGGACTTCTTTTTACAGTAATGACCGGCGTTCTATACATTATCCCGCTTATTATACGGCTACTTGCCAAAAAGAAATAATAAACTTCCCACGATATGACTTTAGCCTACATAACCTAGCCTATTTGTTACCGTTCATCGTGGCATTTGCTGAAAAACAAATAGTTCGCAACAACACACGCTGCTGAAGTTGAATCAAACATTCTTTAGAACACAGCTGATCAACCGTCTGCTTTCACGTTTGAATGAAGTTCCAGTCCTTGCGTAGTGATATGAAAGACATATCAGAAGCACAAAACCCGTTGCCATTGACAGCGGTAATTATATGTTTGCAGCGGTAATTACATG
Source organism: Alosa sapidissima (assembly GCF_018492685.1). NCBI lineage: Eukaryota > Metazoa > Chordata > Actinopteri > Clupeiformes > Clupeidae > Alosa > Alosa sapidissima. The sequence goes on along the minus strand of NC_055971.1, from coordinate 23,917,430 downwards.
AATTTATTTTACCGTAGAACGTTGGGAAATCCCATTCAAGTCAATGGAGCGTTCTACTAGCATTGTGAAGAGCCGTATAATAAATATATATAAAGCTGATAGGACCCTCTATTTTGTGAAAAACAATAATTTCCCACAACAGAATTTCTCTCCTAAGATGTACAGCATAACACATACAGTATAGTATTTTCCAAACAAATAAATGTCACATGAAACAGTGCTTACTGCTCTCCACAATGTCTGGGTCAGCTTGTTGCTTGGCCTCATTCTCTTGGGTGGGGAAGGAGTACTGGATGTAGCAGTCTGCCTCCCCCCATACGGTGGACTGCAGAGGGGCAAGACCCCGCACCTTTTCTACCCGCACCACAAACACGTGCTCCACGAGAGCCTCCGCCACACCCACACTGACCTGTACGGACAGCACACACACGGGGTCAGATGTCAGAGTCAGACTACAGCCCAGGGAGATGGAAGACCTATGAATCATTGTTGGGTTACTATTTGATTATCACAATTATTCAACTGATTGCGATTTTAGGAATTGATTGCAATTTCTTAGCCTTTACATCTGGTGCTGACAGCCATAAACGTAACAAAAAATCATGCCAATCTTAAGGACTGGCGTATGCATTACATTTACTGCTCTGATCTAACCAATAGCCTATATTTAAATCACCAAACATGTAAATGACCAAACATGTAAATAAACATATTGATTCATTTCGGGCGTTTTTCCACAAGACAAAGAAAACGAGTTTAATATTGTATTTATGTAATATTTCGTTCTATAATATATTTTTAATATAATATTTCATGGTATTTGCACATAACCTTAGGCTAGTATAGCAGTGTGTATATTACAGAAGAAGAAGTGAAGAAGAAGAAGAAGAAGAACAACAACAACAACAACACCAAGAAGATGTTTTGTGACCTTTGTGTCTCTTTGAGGTATCTGGTCCAGTAAATGGCTGGGTCTTGGAACTTGGGTGACTGGGTACATTTCTTCCTCCCTCATCCGCTGCAGTGACACAATCTGCTGTGCCATGCCCATGGCCAGAAGGACCCTGAGGCTGCCCCGTACACTGCCTGAAAAAACATCTACGATGGGCATGTGGCTGTCCACTGCCACCACAGGATACTGGGCCTGAAGGAGAAGGTGAGTGATTTTGTTGTCCCTGCAAATCAAAAGAGTAAACAGGTCAATATTGCATTGTACTAATAACTCTTTCTTATCTTTGCAACAATATATCATTATTACCTGTTAATATGTTTTGGACTGTTGATATTAAACATTTAATACCTTTTATTATGTTTCATTAACTAACTGTATGAGTATTATAATGTAATCATGTAATAACAATCTTCAACCAGCAATAGCCCACATTTTCAAACAATGCACCCTTACATAAGTCTATGAAACAAAAAAACAAACATCATAAAACAACAGCACCAAAAACGTAAAATACTGTCCTGTACATATTTTATGGTAACTGATATCTTAATGCGTTACTATATCTAGCGGGTTGCGCTGTGTTGACGGGTCTGAGAGAGGTGTTCCCGTGCTGGGCCCTGACCTGAAGGACATGTAGAACTGGTGCAGGGGGAGTTTGACCAGGCCCAGCAGCCGGTCCTCACTCTGACCGCCCGCCTTCAGCCACACCTCAATCACCATCATGTTGTTCTTCATCCGCTCCAGCAGACGATGGGTTAACGCCACAGGAGCTACCTGTACCACACACACACACACACACACACACACACACACACACAGACAAATACACAAACAAGAATTAGTGCATTAAAATAAACAATAATAAACTAACTAAATAATTATACAAAAATAAACAAGCAGATCAAAAAAGCACAGAAACAATTCATGAATTACAAACTAATGTACGAACACACACACACACACACACACACACACGCTCGTGCACGCAGAAAATAACAGACAATTCGCACACTAATACTGTAGACAAGCAGGGACACATCCAAACGCATTCATTCATCTGTGATGAAAAACATCTTAAATAATTTTCATTGGCCGCGTCCACCGGAGTATTTTGCATTACATCATATATTCCAATGTTAATGGAATATTATTTTGGAGCCCCACTTGGCCACATGCTGTACTGCTTGAGCAGAACTTTCCTGGCAGGAGAGATAGCGCTCCGGGGGGAATATGAATCATAATCCTCCATCATATGCTGCCAAATGGCAGTGGAGCAGAGGAGACCAATTGCCAGCAGCGAATACAGCAATGACACAAATTGCACGATAATCCACTGACGTGCCACTCATAATAAGTGGTAATTAGGTAAACAGCACTGCTCACCTGTATGAAGCTGAAGGCGGGGTTGGTTTGACCCCAGCTGACTACCGATCTGGCGGTCTCGTCCGACCCGAACAGCTTACAGTTGAGGTAAACGTTGGGAGGCTGAAAGGAAGGACCACAGCTCAAGTCCTTCCCATCAGGCACCATGAGTAAGGCGTGCAGCAGCACCTCGTTCTCCTCCTCCTCCACCTCCGCAGGCCCCCGTGAGGAAGCCCTCATTCCCGGCCGAGGTGGGCTGCTCCTGGGGTGGGCTGGCTGGACGCCCTGGGCGAAGGTGACGATTGGCGCGGGGCTAGCGTCCCTGCGAGATGTCCTGCCGCCCTGCTGCTGCTGCGACGGTGCTGGAGGGTCGCGCTCAGCGCCCAGGGCAGTGGACTGAGGTCTGGAGAATGGGTCTGGGTCCGGGCGATGAGGACTGAGGGGTTTGTGTGGGCTGAGAGTGGGTTTGGAGCCTGCTGAGGGCTTCTTCTTGGTGGTGAAATCCTGACTGTCCACAGCCAGATGAATGGACACCTGAATGGACAGGGCACAAAGGGGCTGTGACTCGCACTTGGGGAAATGCAGTGTTCCTACTACATTATGAGTCACTGCTAGATTATGAGCGCCGCCGCAAAGTGTTCACATGATCAATAAAATCATGGACGAAGTAATGACATTAACTTGCACACTTGTGAAAGCACAACAGCCATTTTGAAATTGTTTTTTGTTTTGTTTTGTTTTGTTTTGCATCCATGAGTAATAAACACCTGTTGTATTTGATACATTTCTGAAGTGTGTGTGCACACTGTTAACAAACACCAATGTTCTTATTTACATCCCTTTCCAGTACCAGGATTAAGCCTAGTCCTAGACCAAAAGCTTTGTTTCTCCACTGAAGTGCCCTTTTAGTCCAGGACTAGGCTTAATCCATGTACTGGAAATCAGGCCTTAAAGTCTAAGACAAGTCATGCAGAATAAATGCAAGTGCATGAAAGCATGCCAGTGAGCAGACACTCCGCTTTAATTTCAGGACTATTTGGCACCACCTGAGAAACCCTGGGACACTAATGCCACTTCACCGCTCTTTAAAACTAACGGGCTAAGTGTTAGGGTCTAAGAGAGTGTGTAAAAATGAAGAGGGTTCATAAATAACCTACTGAGGCCATTTTGAAGACACACAGAACCAATAATGGGAGAGTAATCTGTCTGAGTAGCCTGATACCTTTAGAGGGCCAACTCCCTGTTTGGCAGCAGATCCCTCGACACTTTGAACAGGCAATGAAATAATATGGCCAAGGTCTTCACTCTCTAATACAGGCCGCAATGGAAAGGCTGCTGTACCTAGGAGAACAGGCTGGAAAAAAAAGACATGAGAATTACTCAATAAATAGGTCTCTTTCAATATTTCCAGTTCTATAGTTTGTTCAAAATGCCCTTATAAAGGGGTTATGTTGGGTTATGAAGGGGTTATGAAGGAGTCATGCTGGATTATAAATGGGACGTGCTGGGTTATGCTGGGTAATGAAGGGGTTATGTTGGGTTATAAAGGGGTTATGTTGGGTTATAAAGGGGTTATGTTGGATTATGAAGGGGTTATGTTGGATTATGAAGTTATGAAGGGTTATGAAGTCGTGCTGGGTTCACCAACCACACCTTCATCTGAGAGCTCTTCCTGGAGTATATTTTGAGGGTGAGGTCTGTCTGCCACCACTGCTCTAAGGCAGCTCCGCTGAAGTGAACAGGAAACACAGTGCGCTGCAGAAACTTGACAACTGTGACAAACAAACAAACAAACAAACAAACAAAAATACTTTTATCAAGCAAGTATTTTAATCAATTATGACACTTCAACACCACATGTTTCACCAGAGGACTTAAAAACAGATACAGAGCAGCAACCAACTACAAACAGAAAAGAAAAACAGCAACTGTAGGTAACCAACCCACTTAAGTCAGAGAAGGAAGGTGCCGCAAACTTCGAGTAAATGAAAACAAATGTTTAATAGGCGATAACGTTTCGGCCTACAAGGCCTTCGTCAGATCCAGAACCAACCCACTTAAAACAGTTTCAGAGCAGCCACTACCCGGTAAGGTGGAAATTAATTCATAAAAGGCAGATGAATCGTATAGAATGCGAACACACTCACCTCCTCCAGTGACTTTGCTGGAGACGACTCGAGTGACCTCTGCTGGTGGAGTCTGACTAGATGGAGACTCGGGGAACACGTACTCCACAGAGTAGGAGCTGAACCAGGAGGGCACACAGACAATAAAACAACAGGGTCACAACTGAACGCAGATGTCACCTTTTTATGGAGATCGGCCTGCTGTGTGCAATCTACGCTATTAGAAATCAGAAACGCACACAAGGATAGCTACGGGTTTCATTTTCCGAGTTGACAGGGTTCTACTTTTCAGCTGTGTCTTCATGGCTTCATGGCTTTTAGCAGGGACTTCTGTACTGTTATGATTGTGTTGCTGCATTGTACATCTGAACTGTTGTACAATTTACGAATGGTGAATACTAATTAGGCTATTAGGCTAATTAGGCTATAATGTTTCTTACTTTATTACTATTTATCCTATTTATTGATTTTTACGCTATAGTGTATGGATGCTGCACACTTCATCTCGTTGCACTTGGGCAATGACAGTAGCGATATTCTATTCTATTAAATGACTGAAATCAAAGGGCAGTACCATCTCTTGCTGGAGACTGGTCTGGGTGGCCTCCCTTTGCCCGTCATCTTCTGTGGTGTTGTGACGGAGCTATCTGCCGGAACCGCCAGGGAGTGGACGGTTACCCGTGCTAGTCGCATCCCTCCCAGCGTGGTGATCTGATCCAGGCTGAGCCCGGCCAGCACGTTCCTGCCCTCTGGAACCCGTTGGTCCTCTGGGACTCTGTGTGGAGTTCACATAGAAAACATCACATCAAATGTATGATTTTTTATTGAAATCCGTTGTGTTTTTTTTCATGTTTTTCTATGCGCCATAATTACTCATTAATGCCCTCTTCGTTCTATGCTATGTTTTAACGTTTTTACAGAAATGTTTTCACAACTGACCTGCCCTGTTTGGTGCGTTCTCTCTTGCCTCGGAGGGACTTCCCACCATCCTCCAGTTCACCATCATGGTCACTTGAGTCAGAAATCTAGAAAAGACCAGCCAAAGCAAAGTATACAGTTTACCGTGCAAAGGGCCTGGCATGGCATACTATGCTCAAAGTCAGAGTATGTTTGGAGACCGTATAAACGTGCTTGACGCTACATCAGTCCCATTTACTGACAGGACATGTTGTATACTGCCCAGAGCTTAATTAACTGACTGGAGCTTTGGCTTACTGACCAGTACGTTGGTTTACTGACCGGAGCTTTGTAAAACAGGTTCTCCAGGAGGCTCTCGTCATACTGCGGGTCGTTGAGCTCGCTGTCCAGACACAGGCTACTGTAAGCGGACAGTGATGGAGGAGGGGAGCCCTCTCCATCCCAAGCATCCAGCAGCGAGCCATTTATACTGTAGAGAAAAACCAGGGATAGATCAGGACGCAGGAAGTTGCTCCATAATCTCAAAACGTAACTAATAACGGGAATATGCATTAATCATGGGAATACGCATAAACACAGAGTTCATTCATTCCGTATATGAAAACAAATTAATTTCAGTATTCCTTTAACTGTTTACATAATGCAGTTCCATCTCGATCATCTCACCTGCCCAGCAGCAGCTCCACAGCTCTGTTCTCATTGTCTGCGGTGCATTCTGGGATGTCTGGGGCAGTGGGACTGTGTGGGCGTTGTGGCAGGCTGATGCCAGAGCTCAGGAGTTCATGAAATAACTTCCCAGAAGAAGGCAGAAGCGGCCTGAGAAGGAGAAACGCAAGAGATACTTATACACAAGCTTTACACCTAAACCAACTGCACTGTACTCACTGAACTGTACTAATCGAGAAAGGTAATCGACTGAAAATCTAAACCCAAAACATATTTCCAATTTCCTGTGTAGCACTATGATTTTTGTTTAGCATTAAGTATCCTGAAAAAATAAAATAAAAACATCAAAAGTCATCATGATCAATACAGCCTTGGAAGATGCCTGACTAGAACTATAAAGCTGTGATTCTACTCACGGTAAAGAGGCAGATCTGATGTCTTTTGGCAGGGGTAATGCTGTGTCCTTCAGCACTGGCTCACAGTCCAGCTGAGTCCTCAGTGATGACATCACCATGGCTTCCCGCAGTTTGCTGCCACGCTCAAGCAAAGCTGGACAAGGAGAGATCATTTCAAGGTGAAGCAGCACAACACAGTTTGCCTACACCAGTGAGTGACATAACCATTATTGCAGCTACAACAATACTCTAACATGTTCAATTTCATGATGGTTCACATACTACATTGCATTGCATGTCTTTATTGTATTATGAACTGCACTGTATGAAATCACCTACTGTAAATCATTTGTAAGTGAGGGATCACATTCTACTGTGCCACTGCTGTGACCAAGTGCTCATCTAACCCAGCAAGTGTTCTGTTAGTGTATATCAAAACCGGTACATTTAAAGATGCACTGAATGTATCCATGTAAATATAACATATATTATGTCCATGTAATTGGCACAACATGTATGAAACACATGCGCTTTATGATTTACATGCAGCATTACTATTATGTTACAATTAGATTACAATTACGTTACTTTTACATTATTATTACGTTTCACTCTTGCAGCCTAACCTGTGAGGAGGTCGTTTGGTTGTTGGTTCTGAGCAGAGGCGAGGGGCCTATCTGGAGCTCCTGTAGGTCTCCCTTCCTCTGGTCCGAACTGACCATGACCCAACAGACCTCTCGAATTTTCCGGAAAGTATAGGTGATCTACTCCCCTGTAATGATCCACAGCCAAAAAAGGAGTCACGATAACAATAATCATCAATAATGCAATAAATAACATAACATTACTGGTAGTTCTGCTTACTAAAACAACAATAATCTTCAGGAGACACTAGCTGGTTTATAGTAATGCAATTTCCACCATTCATATCAAAATTAAGATTTCTTCACATATGCATTTGACCTACTATATGTCAAACTATAACTGAAAAGTAGTACACATAAACTCTTATTTCACATGGTAAATAAATCTATATCAAATACTCTTCTCTGTCATGTTCTCTGCTAGATGCTATCGTCCCTCTGGATTGCTTACCGTGGTGTATTAGTGCCGCTGGCCAGTGACTCCTTGCCGGAGAGAGAGCGAGGCCTGGATGGCACCAGCAGGACATTCTGATCAGGCAGGGTCTTCGGTGCAGCGTCCAGGCTCATGTCAGGGGTGGGGAATGAGCTGCTGCTGTCATAGGACTCCGCTAGAGGCTCCAACGCAAGCGCCACCTGATGGAGGATTCATCACATCACATTGCATAACTACATGTAGCCGTTAAATAAGAGAATATTTGATTTGCATACTACTGTAGATGTTGAAACGTAATGTGTAAATCAGTTCTAAATGGAACTGAATGCACGGAATGCTTTGAGTGACCCCATCCTCAGTGCATAGCACGCACCAACACTGATGACAGCCAATGTGTAAGGCACAGATTTCTTCTTTTGGATATTTGATTGAGTACACTATTTTTAAAACATTAACATGTAAGAATAAAACCATTTTCAATGGGCTGTACACGGGAATTGACTGAGACCTACACACGGTAACATATCAGTACACTAAGATTTCTGAGATAAAATAGTCTAATCCCTCATCCTCACACACCTGTAGTTCTCCCATTTTTTCCGATGTAGGCGAAACCACTGTGAAGAATCCACCAATGGAGTTGGACAGGGAGAGACGTGACAGTCCAGTGATCTGAGCTCGGGCCACAGGCAAGTGGTCAGGTTTGATCACAACATCCAGAACAAGGGTGCCCATATCTGCATCGAGACAGAGTAGAATTAGTTCAACAGGTTCAATCAACAGGAGTTCCCAGCATTTTACATATGAATTCACATCACTGCAATAAGATAATAACGTCCACAGAGCACGAATATGCTTGCACATAAGTGGAGTGCAGTGATGTACAAGCACAGAAAGAGAGTGCCCTTTCAGGTTTACCTGTCAAATAGGATGCGAACTGCTTTGGTCCACAGCGAACAGGAAAGCGGGCAGTGGACTGAATACCCTTCTGTGCCACAAGAGACCCATCCCTTGGACGGAACAGGGTTCCGGAGGACGACTCTCCCCACCATCTTATCCTGATCTGAGGGTTCTGTGGAGGCTTGGTAATCGTCCACAGGACCCTGCTCACGGTCACTCGGAGAAAGCACCGCAACTGTCCCTCCACAAGCGGTGGGAGACTTGTCGAGGGAGACACATCACTGGGAACTGAAAGGAGAGGTGTCATTCGTTAATGGCAAAGGCAGTGGGCGTACAAAAAATGCATTCGTCCATTTATTCTGAACCTAAGCTTACAGTGAGGATTTGTCTTCTGCATTAACAAAGACCATAGTTTAGATGGCTAGCTTCTAACTCCTAAGCCAGATTCAACACTGTTGGTATACGTTACGTTAGATTTTGACAAACTTAGCCAACACTCAAAGAAGTCTAGTAAGCTTTTTTTGAGGTCTCGTTACGATATAAACTGTTTAATGTGATTAAACTATCCTTGAAATGCTTCTCACTGCAGATTATTTCTATCTATAGCATGTTCGTTTGTTAGCTTGCTATCACTTAGCTTAGCAACTTAGTTACTTTACCTAATGGCAACAGCTAAACAATCTCAACTGTTCAATAGCTAACCGCTACGGATGTTGGATGTCGAGGGTGACGAATGTTAACTTGCCTTTCTTTCTGTTGACTCCAGTCTTTGTAGATTTAGATTTTTTATTCTTCATTCCTTGCAAATATACCTAACTTGTGTAACAATACCATAATCCTTTAGCTTTTGCTTATCGCTGAGTGATGTGACAGTTCATACAAACACAGCGCGCAACTGAGCAACAACTTTTTTTTTTTCTGGTTTCGTCCTCCAATGAAAAGACGAGCTTTTCACTCAAGGAATTATGGGAAAGGCTCTTTCAAAACAGTCGCGCCAGCTGATTGTTGTGTGACTGTAGGCTAATGCAGATTCGTGATTTAGTCAATGATTGTTTCTGTTTAGCCCACTATAATCGAATATAAATGAAGATTATAAAGATAACTGTCTGAATCATAGACTGTATATATAGAACAAGCAACATGTCATTACACACTTCCATTTCCAAAGCAATGTAGGCTGCAACAACTTAATATCGCACATATTATTGTTAATATTATTATATCAATATAGCTCAAACAAGCAAGGCTTGTAAAAGGGCATTATGAGAATGTAAAAGATTCAATGCGCTTAAAGTGACAATGAACCATAAGTCAAACAGCGTTTCTTCAGAAATTAATGTTTAAAAACACACAGTAATGGTCTGTAAATTATAGGCCTTTTATTTTACTTAAGGTGTTTGAGTTATCATTTTAAAGTTTTAACAATTTAAGATTCATCACAATCACTGATGTTCCGGATTCAAATCTTAACAACTATGCAATGTTGTGTAGCTATGTGAACATGTTTTACAGGGGGTCGTTTCTAGAAAGCATCATTTGCTAACTTGCGTCGCAACCTTGGTAGTTCGCTGCATCGTTCTTGGATTTGGTGTTTCTAGAAAGGGTAGTTCGAACTCTCAATCGCAAACAAGGACGCAAAGTTTGGTCGTTTTAACCATAGACATAATATACATAGACGCCGCATTGGCTGCTGGAAACAAGAAATGCGGCCGCCATCTTGGACCTGTCATACTCCTCATTGCGTTGCAGCAGAAAACACAAGATGACAGCACTGTGCAGCATGTTCCTGCTCAAATCGGCGGACCATACTCGGGGGGATTTACTTTTCACAAGTAAGATTTAACATTACCGTACTATTGGTTGTATTTTGTATTTTCGAACAATGTGGCCTGTATCATAGCTACATGTATGACCTTTGCAGCAAAAAAAACCGCGTGAAAATCTGTTCGGTATTCAGTGAGATATGATTAATTAAGTGTGCTGACAGCTCATTGCACCGGCCAAACAGATTACACTGAGTGGAGTGGATGACCGGTCCAAGATGGCGGCTCCAAATCTCGTCAGCGCTAGTAGGGAGCAGCGGTCGATACGGCGTCTATGTATATTATGTCTATGGTTTTAACTACTGCCCCTAGGCAGTCGCACTTGTGTCGTTCCTTGGTAGTTCCTGTTGGTGTCCGGAGCGCCTAACCAAAAATCACAACCGCCTAACCAAAATTTGCGAAGTGGATGTTTATTTCGTGACTCAATGATTAATCTATCCTGTAGCTTAATTTTGATGAAGACACTGCTCCCCTACTTGGCTCATTCTTGCTATTTATGTTAATTAAAGTATTGCCTTGCTTTTAGTATTATAATCTTCACAGTCCCTAACAACAGCAGTGTTAAGTGGTGTAGTGGCTAAAGCAGCTGACTTGTTATCCCAACGTTGTAGGTTCGATTTTCTTATGATGTGAGATTGTCCTCTTGCTTCTCGCTACCTGCAGGTGAACTAGTGTGACACGTAGACAGACATCCCAAACTGCAAAAAGTCCTTTCAGGGAGGTATCACAACCCCCCCCCCCCCCCCCCCAAAAAAAAAAAGTAAATTAATTAATTAATTAATTAATTAAAAAATAACAATACTAAAAAAAAAAACTTTAACCTACTTAGATACTGAAATACAGATTAATATGTTTGTTCAATAATGTATAGTCAGTACACCAAATTGGGAAGGCCTATAGATAGTCATTGTGAAAATAAAATATGTAGATCTTGCAGTTTGGTCTTGTAACCTTGGCAACTAGCCATCTAGTATAGGCCTGAATAATATTCACATGAATTGACACTAGTTAAACTCACCTCAACATGTTTTTGCAATCATTTAACCCACCATGGGCAATGCTAACACTGTTACAAACAGTGCATCGTGCAAGACTAGGCCTATCATTATTTTTTACTCTTATAAACAAGCACTTTGAAATGGGTCTTACATGTTCCTTTTTTGGGGGTGACTCTGCACTGACTCTGCCGTGACTCTCCTGTTCCTAGATACACTGAACTGATTTAGTTCGGGAGAAAAGAGATTAAAAGCCCGCTGATTGGTTGATTTAGCGAAACAGGCCAATCAGGATGCTCTATGTCTTGGATGCGCTCAGACACACACGCGCCACCCCTCTCTCTCTCCCCTGTCGTGTGCGCGCTACACTCAGAAGCACACGCGATTTTAGGTCTCCCTCTCGCTTGCGCGCTCTTGATCGCTCGCACTAGATTCCGGGAGATTTGATCTAATTTGCGGGCGTCAGGGAGACGCTATCAATATGCGGGAGACTCCCGGAACTCCCGGGAGACTTGGGATGTCTGCGTATTCAATTGTTTTTGACTGATGTATACCTACCTATTGTACTCTCGATGTAGAGTAACTATATACATTAATATGTATGGTCAAAAACTATTGTTGTGTCTCGTAGGCCTACTCAGAGATAAAAAGAAGAGCTAGGATGCGAACTCCGCGCTGCCGTTAAGCCACGAGACAGTTGATAACCTATGGGATACCCAGATATTTGTCCAGGCTATATATTTTTTTCAACACAGATATTTAACACAAATAATGACTCATATTGGTCTGCTTAAGTTAACTGTTTTATATGCTTGCAATAGGTTTAGGTTTTGGCTGATGGCAATGACAATACCAGCATTAGTCACTCGGTTTAGATTAGAAACATGTCGACATAGGCCGTGACAGAACATTTCTAGGGGGTGGGGTATTACACGTTTCCACTGTTTCCACCAATGATATGTATCGCTGCATCATCAACAACGTTGTTGGAACTATGGTGTTCGAACGTCGGAGGTAGCGACTTGCGACACAGGTACGATGCTTTCTGGAAACAGGTGCAGTGTCGTTGTTTGGTCGCAAGTTGCGTCGTACCATGGTGGTTAAGCAACGTCGTTGCTAACCTTTCTAGAAACGACCCCCAGATTGTGAATGATTTTTTACAGGGGTTGATTTTGTCATATTCAAGTTTCTTGGTGTTTTATGCCCCCAACGTTGTCTTCAAGGCAGCGCTGGCTGGAAGGCGCTAGGGTTAGGCATGGGTTAAGGTTAGGGTGGCAGCGCTGCCTGGAAGACGACGTTGGGGGCTTAAAACACCATCGAGCCATATTTAAGGACAGCAAAAGTTGCCGAAACACCCAATTCTGTGAATTGTTTTTTTAGCTGTTTGACAAAGCCATCTGTTAAATAAAAATAGTTTTTAGGGACATCTGTGATCCAAGAGTGGTGATTCCATAGCATCCCTACTGTAATGTCACACTTATTCGGAACGTCACCAAAACACATCACAAACTTGAAAAAAAGCTATTTGGCTTTTAATCATGCATGTAAATTAACCTCATATCTAAGTATGCCAAAAGACAAATACAACCTCTCAAAGTCCTTGACACGTATGGGCCCTATTTTCGTGACGCAAAACCTGGTGGAAAGCGGATTATTATCCCAACGCAAAGTGTATTCCTATCTTGCACGTCTCTTTTTTATTGAGCAACGCGCCAAGGGGTGTGGCAATTAACGACCTAAGGAGGGTCTAGCGCGTTATCTAAAAATCGCTATCGTACACTTCCTAAAATGCATTACTGTACATATTGTTAAGTTTTGCTGTGGTACCATTCTCTCCATATTTGTGAGCTCAGAGCTGTGTGCATATTTTGCATAGCAAAAGCTACTATCACCAGATCAGTTCTGGTAATTTTGATGGAGGATGAATGAACTCCTACTGCTCATTAAACTGCATGTTCTCAGTTGTTATACTAAAATAACAAATTTAATCATAGACACCCATAAAGATTCCCACTCAGTAGTGCTCAGTGATTCTAGTTACAGATTTGAATGATTTTCCAGTGCATGATATTTTGTTATGTTATTGTTTTTTTGTGGATTCAATCTCAGAGCTTAATACATTCATCTGTTCATCTTCAGACTCATCAGGATCTAAAGACTCATCAGGGTTGTCAGACTCTTCAGGGTCATCTCCATTATTGTCATTGCTTCCCGCTGTTCTGCTTCCCGCATAGCCATTGTTGGGAGTTTTTTTATGGTTTGCACCTACAGCCAGGAGTCCGCCCACAATAGCCCCTATAGTACCACCTTGGGGCAGCCGTGGCCTACTGGTTAGCACTTCGGACCTGTAACCGGAGGGTTGCCGGTTCGAACCCCGACCAGTAGGCACGGCTGAAGTGCCCTTGAGCAAGGCACCTAACCCCTCACTGCTCCCCGAGCGCCGCTGTTGATACAGGCAGCTCACTGCGCCGGGATTAGTGTTTGCTTCACCACACTGTGTGCTGTGTGTGTTTCACTAATTCACGGATTGGGATAAATGCAGAGACCAAATTTCCCTCACGGGATCAAAAGAGTATACCTGCAGTTCCCACGGTGCACCTGCTGCAGACAACCCAACTGCTCCTGTGCCAGGCAGGAACCCAAACACGCATTAACACACATAAAAGAAAAACAAACAAAAAACAAAATGTAAGGAAATTGCTTTCTTAACATCACGGTTAGATATGAATACGTTTTACTCAGTGGGCCCTATCATGATCTAAAGCGCAGCGCAAAGCATATAATCATCATGACGCAAAGCTTATTCCTATCGTACACTCAAGTTTTTCGCCATGCGCTCTTTTATTGAGCAATGCGCTAAGGGGTGTGGCAATGAACGACCTAAGGGGGGGGCTAGCGCATTATCTAAAAATCGCTATCATACACTACCTAAAACGCATTACGCCACTGACCAAGAGAAACCTAGTCAGAAATCTATGGCGAGTTGTTTATATGTTTTAAGAGCTTTTTCAACAGTGATATGGGCGGGTGCATAGCTACACCCTGCTTCTCTCATCCACAGAAACGCACACCAGCGCACATCCATGCAACACATTACAAATTACACAAGATTACAGTGTATTACAGCATTGTCACGAGATATAATCAGCAACTCCTCTGCAGGATAAATGTCCTTAGGTTTTTTATTACACTATCATACAGTTCAATTTCTAACACCACAAGTTTTCAAATGCACTCTTTCAGAGGCATCATTTGACACTACTTTGAGTAACTTCAACACCCGTAATAGTAACTTCTGCAACACTGAAATAATAAAATGAAAACTCTGATTCAGTGTCCTTTCAGCACCTGATAAGGTAAAATGTACCACTTTAAAGATAAATATTATCTCCAAAATATAAAGAAATACAGATTTTGAGAGTACAACTACTCTTATGCAGAAATTATGCAACACTGTTAGGTTTGTACGCTCACCAAAATAACATTTAACACCTATGACTACAAAACAAAATTAATTCATTTAGAAATTATTTTACACCAATACATTTAGACAACAACTCAAGGTTCAACATATTTTATTTCAAACCTGCAAGACAGTGTCAAAAAGCATTATAATGTTTGGATAAAATCCACAATCTAGTTTGAAACAATACAGCTGACATTCATAAAAAGCAATATACTAAAGGCATTACATTTGTTCCTCATTATTTAAAAAAAAAAAAATCCATACATGAATTGTAACAATCATGTCTAAACATCAGGAAGTTCTGGCAAAATATAAAAACATGTAGCCTACGTACTGGACTGGCGTATTTATGTGATTGTCTACAGTGCACTGGGGTAGTGTATCCACATCTCAGCACCTTCCGTGGCCAACAGGCAACATGTGAATACATTGTGCCAATCATGTGATGTGTTGTGAATACACGGTACCAATCATGGGTTGTGATCTCGCCGCTGGAGCGAGGTCGGTGTTGTGAAGCCTTGCACACACGCAGTTCTGCCCGAAATAGATGCCCGATAAGGGCCCAAAATGCGTTGCATATGGCCGCAGATCATAAAGTGGTGTTCGGAAATCAAGAGTCCAACATGGGTGTCTTGGTGAGGTTCTTGGATCCTTTGATGATTTCTGGCTTCAGAAAAATTCCCCACTTCCATAAATTGAGAGGAAATATCTTCTCCAAACAGTAGCTGGAAGTCCTGCATACCACCAATTTGTGATTAAAGTCAAAATATGCTAGACCAGTGGCACATCCGGGAACTTTAAAGGGACACCAGGCAACGTTTTCGTGTTATTTAATCATCTTCGTAAGTCAGTATATGGTTAAGTGACTCATTAGGCTACAGGGTGAATGAAGGCTCTCTCGCCCGCCCCTACTGCCTGTAGGAAGAATATCCCACTTGCAAGTTCAGTGTATCTACCCGCCGACCTTCAGTCTCACAAAGTCTCAGACATCGCGAGAAGCAGGATCAGTTTACATCCTGCATCCCCAGCACAGAGGCAGGCTAACGAAACGCTAGCAATTGTTGCAAACGTGTGTAAAATGGCAGAGCCGGAGAAAAAGCATGCGAAAACCCTTGACGGAAGATGCAAAAAAAAGGAAAAGAGCTTCAGACCGAGCGATGGCTCGCACGCGTACAGACGGTAGGGGGAGCTTCGTAGAGAAAAAGCATCAGGCTTGCCTGGTATCCTTTTAAATTTGCTGCACCACGTCCCCGCCCCCTTTTCGGGGAAAGCAGACCGCTTGGATTGAATGGAAACCTGTGGAACTGCATCCCCGAAATAGAGGCATGGTGCAGAGAAGTAAGAAGTTGTGAGAATGAAAAAAAAAGCAGTAATTTTTATAGGTTTCTCACCTGCAGACTGGAGCACAGCCACTAAGCTCCCGGCTGCGACTCCACCTCCATTTAAGAAAGCGGCCGCTGACATCATGCTGGTGGCGACAGAGCCTGCCGAGATGCCAGCCGCCGTGAAACCAATGGCTGTCAGAGCTACAGGTGTCGCGGCAATAGTAACAGCTCCAACTACAAACCACAGACAAAACTCACATTTAAATCAGACATTAGGCCTACTGTATTTAAGTGTTCATCAAGCCAATCCAACTTGTGGGAGGTGCTTCAGGAAGCGTGGGGTGACATTTCTTCAGATTACCTCAACAAATTGACAGCTTGAATGCCAAAGGTCTGCAAGGCTGTAATTGCTGCAAATTCTTTGACGAAAGCAAAACAAAATTATTATTTCAAATAAAAATCATTATTAGGGGTCCGAGCAGCGTAGCTGCAGGACCCCTATTGTTTCTGTACCGTTCATTTTTGGCCAAAATTCTGTAAAAGTCATACTGCTGCCTAAACCGTAACTCCAAAACTCTTCAAATTTTCAGGTATGGTTACCAGTACCCCCCTCTGCCCATAACCCAAAATTTGGGGTACTGCACCCAAAGGTGGCGCTGTTGGAAAAAAAAGTTAATTATGCTAATTTCTCCTTACCAGATTGACCTAGACTCAAAATTCTTTCATAATATTAATCTCTAAACTCAGATGCATCTTTTTGGCCCTGGTCTTATGGTCTAAAAATGTTTATTTTTGACACAATTTCATGGAAAAGCCAAACATTATAAAAAGTTTCACACTCTTCAAAAATAATCAAATCTTCACCAAAATTCTCACAGACAATGTTTAGACCAAGCCTCACAAAAGTTATGGATCAGAATTTTGATATTTTGTTCCATTTCAGAGATATAGGCTAATAAAGTTAGACCACTTAGGCCATTTTTCCTAGATCACCTATATTCCTATAAACCGTAAGTCCTAGAAACTAAACATTTTCAAGTATTGTTACCAGTACCCCCCACTACCCATAACCCAAAATTTGGGGTACTGCACCCAAAGGTGGCGCTCTTGTCAAAAATGCTTATTTCTCCTTACCAGATTGACCTAGACTCAAAATTCTTTCATCATATTAATCTCTACATTTAGATGCATCTTTTTCACCCTGGTCTTATGCTCTAAAAATGTTTACTTTTGCCACAATTTCAGAGAAAAGCCAAACATCATAAAAAGTTTCACATACTTCAAAAATTATCAAATCTTCACCAAAATTCTCACAGACAATGTTTAGACAAAGCCTCACAAAAGTTATCAAAAGAATTTGGATATGTTTTTCCATTTCAGAGATAAAGACCAATAAAGTTCGACCACTCAGCCCATTTCTCCTATATCACCTATATTCCTATATGAGTAATTTTTTTTCCTTGGTGAACAACCATACAACCATCATTATGTGGATACCATTAACAGTGCACATTTTCAGATCTGTACTCTTTTTTATAAAGCCCTTAATTCTATTGTCAAATGTATGCTAGGAATTTTCTTGATGTTGTGTGTTTGCCAACACACCTTTTCACCATGTGAATGTGACTGCCAAATATGTAGGATTGTCAGTGGCTCAGTGGGATAATGCCTAGTGCTGATGTTTGTTAGGTTGAGAGTTCGAATCCCTGGTAGTGCTTTAGGCTCTAGCTCGAATACTATTGGTTATTGAAGATTCACATCATTGAACAGCACCTGAATGACATCAGGCAATCAACATACACAGTCATTAGTTGCCAAGAATCAGAATGCCGAGACACTCTGACATTTAGGGGAACTTCTTTGTTCACTATTTTTCCTTCATCATTAAGTCTATCATATTTATATTTCATCCATTAATGTTCTTCTCTACAAATGTCTAATTGCCCCAGAATTTCAAAAAGATTTCAGGTGTACTGTTTTAGGAAAGCCCTTCATTTTATTGTCAAATGTATGCTTGGAGTTTTTCTTGTGTTTACCAACACACATTTTCACATGTGAATGTGACTGCCCAATGTGTATGATTGTTAGTGGCTCAGTGGGATAATGCCTTGTACTGGTGTTTCTTAGGTTGAGTGTTCGAATCCCCATTAGAACTTCAGGATCAAGCTGCACATGCTATTGGTTATTGAAGATTGAACAGCACCTGAATGACATCAGGCAATCAACATACACAGTCATTAGTTGCCAAGAATCAGAACACAAGACACTCTGACATTTAGGGGAACTTCTTTGTTCATTATTTTTCCTTCATCATTAAGTCTATCATATTTATATTTCATCCATTAGTGTTCTTCTCTACAAATGTCTAATTGCCCCAGAATTTCAAAAAGATTTCAGGTGTACTCTTTCAGGAAAGCCCTTCATTTTATTGTCAAATGTATGCTTGGAGTTTTTCTTGTGTGTTTACCAACACACATTTTCACATGTGAATGTGACTGCCCAATGTGTATGATTGTTAGTGGCTCAGTGGGATAATGCCTTGTACTGGTGTTTCTTAGGTTGAGTGTTCGAATTCCCATTAGAACTTCAGGATCAAGCTGCACATGCTATTGGTTACTGAAGATTCACACCATTGAATAGCACCTGAATGACATCAGGCAATCAACATACACAGTCATTAGTTGCCAAGAATCAGAACGCCGAGACACTCTGACATTTAGGGGAACTTCTTTGTTCATTATTTTTCCTTCATCATTAAGTCTATCATATTTATATTTCATCCATTAGTGTTCTTCTCTACAAATGTCTAATTGCCCCAGAATTTCAAAAAGATTTCAGGTGTACTGTTTTAGGAAAGCCCTTCATTGTATTGTCAAATGTATGCTTGGAGTTTTTCTTGTGTGTTTACCAACACACGTTTTCACCATTTGAATGTGACTGCCCAATGTGTATGATTGTTAGTGGCTCAGTGGGATAATGCCTTGTACTGGTGTTTCTTAGGTTGAGTGTTTGAATCCCCATTAGAACTTCAGGATCAAGCTGCACATGCTATTGGTTATTGAAGATTCACACCATTGAACAGCACCTGAATGACATCAGCCAATCAACATTCACACTCATCAGTTGTCAAGAATCACAATGCCGAGACACTCTATGACATTCAGGGGAACTTCTTTGTTTACTATTTTTCCTTCATCATAAAGTCTATCATATTTATATTTCATCCATTAGTATTCTTCTCTACAAATGTCTTATTGCCCCAGAATTTCAAAAAGTTTTCAGGTGTACTCTTTTAGGAAAGCCCTTCATTTTATTGTCAAATGTATGCTTAGAGTTTTTCTTGTTGTGTGTTTACCAATACACATTTTCACCATGTGAATGTGACTGGCCAACATGTAGGATTGACAGTGGCTCAGTGAGATAATGCCTTGTACTGGTGATCCTTAGGTTGAGAGTTCAAATCCCACTTGAAGCATTAGTGTTAGAATACTGTTGGGTTGTGGATGTTAGCATACTACAATAGAATGCTGTTGGGTTGTGGAGGTTAACACACTATTACATTACAGCTACTTGTCAATATGGACTTGTAGTGTAACTGTATAATTATAGGCTGTTTTTCTTATTGACTCCGACACAGCTGTAGCCTATAATTATTTGTTATTCTTATAATATTTGTCATTTCTTATACATATTTAGTCGGCAAGTGTGTTGTTCCACTTGACAGAACAACTCTGTATCGGTTAAGGATGTCACGCATGAAACAATGCTGCAGAAACACGAAAATACGACTTTGAGTTTAGTAGGCTATAATTTTCAGTTCCTGTTTATCTATTGCACGATGGGTAATAATTTAAAGGAATCGTGTTGCAGTCTTGTAAATAGTGACCCTGCAAGATCCCTAGTCATTGCAAAATCATAGTCTGTAACTTAAAACTCTACTACTTGTCTTTAGATGTGAGAGGGTCTGAGACTGTAATCTTTCAAAAATCTTTTCCAAATCTTTGCAAATCTTTCCAAAGTCTGTCAGTGTAAGGAGGGCTTGTGGTGAAAGTGCTGTGGAGAAATTGCAGGATCTAACCTAACCACACCCAGTTTACCTGCTGGGAAACCCTGTAGCTCCGGAGCAGGGGCTCAGACCAGGATAAATTGTTTGCTCGCCCTCAGTTCACTCTTTTGTTCATCTCAACCCAGCACTCCAGTGTGTCCTGCTTTGTGTGCGTCTTTGAGTTAACGCAAGTCATCACTTTAATGACCCTCACTATGACTTTTGTGATGTTTATCAGTTTGTAGAGTAGCTCTGCCATCATGTGTAAAGTTAAGGTCTTTGTTTGTTGGTTAGGTGATGTTGGTTGACTTGGGATGTCAAGTATTGTTTAGTTGTACCTTATATAGCCATATGATTTTAGTTTATTGTTCAAATGTCAATTGGTTTGTTTGTGAGTTGGGATCTGTACTGATTTACCCCATTTCACTGATTACTCCATTTTCTATTTGTTTCCTCTTTGATGCAGCACACATACAAGTAAAGAACAAAAGAACAGATGAATTGAAACTCAAAGTTCACTTGTGTTGCACCGAAACCTGCCATCTCCGTGTCATCACTTCATACCATTTAGCCTTCTGACCGAGGCTCTGCCTGCTCGCCACACACTCACTCTACCTCGACCCACATCGCCCCCTACAGTTCCTTCAGCTGGGTTGTGGAGGTTAGCATACTAGAATAGAATACTGTTAAGAATACTGTTGGGTTGTGGAGGTTAGCACACTATAACGTTACAGCTACTTGTCAGGACTTGTCGTGCATGGCAAGTATAACTGCATAATTATAGGCTGTTCATCTTATTGACTCCAACACAGAACCCACCCCCACCCCCCTTCACCTACCACCACAAATACAATTCCATTCTGTGGGAAACACTGCCTTCCATTAACAGATAGCATAGTCCTGTAGAATAGAGTATTGTTAGAATACTATTGAGTTGTGGAGATTAGCGCACTAGAATACTACTGTTAGAATACTGTTGGGTTGTGGAGGTTAGCACACTAGAATAGGGTATTGTTAGAATACTATTAGGTTGTGGAGGTTAGCACACTATAACGTTACAGCACAGGGTAATCCTAATTTTATGCATCAAATTTATTCCAATCCAACTCAAAAGTTTTGAACAACACAAAGTGAAGGTTTTATCCAGATCAAAATCAAGAATAGATTATGTGATCTAATCCAATTTCAGGATCCTTGTTTCCCTTTGAACAAGCCATTTTCAAGATTTGATCCAATCCGATAGCCGAAATCCGGTAACTGAAATCCGATAACCGAAATCCAATCGCGTTTCTTTTGAACAATTGGGCCCAAACAATCAAAGCATATGTAAAACTAAAAAGCTATGCTACCTCATGTTCGTTTTGCTCGGACCCCGTAAATCACCGCTTGCGGTTATATTTTCTAAATAATGTTCTATTCATTTTGCAACTCATTTGATGAATAAAAGTGTGCTTTCATGGAAAACATGAAATTGTCTGGGTGAACCCAAACTTTTGAACGATAGCGTATATGTAAAAGAGGAAGTTTAATAGGGCAGGCCAGGCAGACAAGGGTGGGTGAATATGGCTCTGGAAAGAAGCTGTCCCTGAGTCTGTTTGTCCACGCCGTAATGCATCTGAAGCTTCTTCTAGAGGGCAACAGGTCAAACAGGTGGAAACCGGGGTGAGAATGATCCTTTGCAATATTTTTAGCTCTGTTGCATGGAAGGGAGTGGGTAGCCAACGATCCTTTGTGCGGAGTTAATTATCTCTGGAGATTCTTCTTTTCTGCATTGGTGCAGCTGGAATACCACACTGTGATGCAGTAGGTGAGCAGACTTTTCACAGCCTCATCCTCATCAGCGGGACTGAGGTGGAGCGTGTCACCAGCTTCAAGTTTCTGGGTGTCCACATCTCTGAGGACCTCCCTTGGACCCGGCGGTCATATAGGTTTAGTCAGATTTTTTTTTTCCTTTTTCGCATGGCAAATTTTCCGTCAAGGATTCCCGGAACACTGAAAGACCGGGGTACACAAAACTTGGTGGGCATGTAACCCCACATGGATAGCATGGACCCATCATTTTTCATTTTGATCTGTAGCCCCCCCGCTGGACTGGACCCCCGAAAGGAGGGTAGGGCAGACACAGTTTTCTGTGAATATCCCGAGAACCTTAGGGTTTAGGAGGACCACCTTTTTTATGTTGATCTTAAGGGGCCATGTCAACCCATTCCATAACCACTCATTTAATGTATAGCGCCACCTAGTTAAAAATGAAAAAGCAAAAAATTAGGTGTTTTAATCACAATATCTCTGGCTGACATGGTCAAAACTGCACGAAATTGAATGTGTAGGATCATTATGACACCCTCCGAATGCATGCCAAGTTTCGTGGACTTTCGTTCATGGGGGGCCATACAATAAATTAATTTATGTGTACATTTAGTGACCGTACACCAACAGAGTTTTCTGTGAATATATTGAGAACCGTAGGGCCTAGGATGACCATTTCTTTGCGTATGTTTGCCCCCAGGGGTCATGTTAACCCATTCCATATGCACACATGTGCATAAACAGATACACATGCACACACATACACAGTAATCATACTTATGACACATACTCACACAGTAGACATATGTACGCATGCATGCACACACAAACAGGCACATACACAGGCACACACACAAGCACAAGCACACACACACCCAGACACACATAAACATAAACATGTACATGCACACATGCACACAATTCAAGAATTTCTCAGAATTATGAACAGGCAAGATGGGGGTGGGGTTGTATAAAATGTATTTTACATGGGAAATCTATGAACTAATCATGTTTTGGTACTTGTTGTCTAGCAGATACCATGAGAATTGAGTGTGCATAATGCAAATCAGTGAGACTAGAATCATATATGCCTTTCAGCGTGACTTATTTTTGTGGAAAAAATGTGCTGGACTGGGCGGCGGTCATATTTTGGACCGCTCTGCGGTACATCTAGTTATTAAGAAATTATTCAACAGGCTTTTTAGATCTTTGAACTCCCATGCTGCACTGAATACAACAGGAAAGCCCTGCAGCGCATAGTGAACACAGCTGGAAGGATTATTGGTGCTTCACTCCCCTCCCTGAAAGACATTTACACCACCCACCTCACCCGCAAGGCGACCACAATTGTGAGTGATGCAAGTCACCCCACTCACAATTTGTTTGATCTACTGCCCTCTGGGAAGAGGTACAGAAGCCTGCGCTCCCGCACCACCAGACTCACCAACAGCTTCATACACCAGGCTGTTAGGATGCTGAACTCTCTCCCCCTCTCCCCCCTCCACCCTCAGCTACATAACATCCTGGACTTTGGACCCACAATGGCTGCCTTGCACTACTCCACTTGGCACACTTTGCAACTTGTTGTTGTTGTCCTGTTGTCCTGAAAACACAACACTTCTGCTGCTCTTACATAACTTGCACCACTATGCCACTTGCTTACTTAGGTCAAACAGAACTACCTCAGCCATATTGGCCTGACTTTGCACTATTATATTGACTGTCTATGCACAATTGCACAATTTCAACCCAATTTTGCTGCTCTTATTTCTTCATTGTATGTGCCTTCTTATTTACTTTTTATTGTTTACTTGAATGTTATGTTTGTCTGTGGACTTAATTAGTAAAATATGTCTTGTCTTCACCGTGGGATAGTGAGAAACGTAATTTCGATCTCTTTGTATGTCTTGGCATGTGAAGAAATTGACAATAAAGCAGACTTTGACTTTGACTTTGATAAAGGCAGTAAGTTGAAACATTTGCTCCCAAGGCTATTGTTTAAAGAAAGATGATTAGAATTGATCATCTTAGAATGATTTTTTTTTATATGTGGACCTACTCTCTCTTCCAGTAGCAGTAGGAGCAAAAACTGTAATATATCAATACATTGGTGGTGTACGCCACTTGCCTATACTGTCTTGTGCCACTGGTCCACTGACTCAATGAACATTGATTGTAACTGGTTGACATGTTAGATTGATTGTTTGAATGTCTGCACCTGCTGTCTAACACACACATATCGCCTGACTCACCACATGACTCACTGACTCACTTCACCACACCTCATCACTCTTTGTTAACTTCCTGAAGAAGGCTAGATGCCAAAATGCGTCTAAGTACAAAATACGTCTAAGTGTTTTAGCATGTACATTTGCCCATTAAAATAAAGGCATGATAACCACCTCTTGGTGTTGTGAAAATTAACAGTGTGCTTAATTAAGTCTTACCAGGCGTTTTTGAAGACAAATTGTGTGAGAAATCCAGTGTTCATTCCTTCCCAGTTTCTTTCAAGCTCCAACAGCACTCTCTACCCACTGCTATTTGACTTGCTCTTATCTTTGACTTACTTGTTTTATTTATTTATTTCAGGGACCATGTACAAAATACAGTAATCACATAAAGGGAGGAGATGCTTAGTTCCAGATTTAGCTAAAAGCTGATTTCTGTCTGCAGTCCCTGGGCACCCTGGGTTGTAAGAAAAATTAATAGATGAATGATAGGTGCTCTTTGACTTGTACCCCTTGAACTCCCAGACCTGTAAGAACAATTAAGAGATTCATTATAGCTGCTATTTGACTTGCTCTTATCTTTTAGGATGCTCTTGGTTACCACCACCCAATCGATAGGCTGATCAGCAATGTATACAGTAGTACCTCTTGTCTGGTTACTGGTAAGCTGAAACATTTGCTTCCAAGTTTTTTTGTTTTAAAATATTTCTTTAATGACCACTAGATGGAAGCATTTACCCCTGTGTGTTATGATGTAGTTCTATAAAGGCAGAGAAAGAAAACCACTTGAAGTGACATAATTCTGTTAGCATTTTGTTACGGAAAATCTGATAAACATTTCCCTTGTGTGTGTGTGTTAAATTAATAGTATTTAATGGAGAAAAGCCACTTAAAATGGACATAAAACGTATTCATTAAAGACTATTATAGGAAGTATTTGGATGGTTTGCAGCAGCAAGCAGAACCATGAAAATAATGACATCTGAGACTATTTTAAACTTGTGACCCTTGCATGACTCATTTTTGTCCTGTAACACATGCACTTTACTACATTGTATGGCCTGCTGCCTAGTTGGCTGCGACTTGCAAGTTGTTTGCATGTAAAGTTGGTCTCCCCAACCAGTTTCCCATATGTGAAATTCTATGCTGGGTTGGTAATGCGACTATTCCCTTGCCCAAAACTGACCTCAACTGCGGCTCAGTCATCAATTCTCCACAACCTCTGTCTTCGGTGTGGACTCTCTGAACCTTTGTGTCTCCATGGAAACATAACAGTAGACCCACACTGCTGTGCGTGAATGGGGCTTACAGGTCTTTACTGACTGGTCAGAGGATGGCCATAAAAAAGGCTAATTAAAGGGTTAGCTTTGGATTAACTAGTATGTATGTCTACTGTATATTGTCTGTGGAAGAGAAACGCTATTTCAGAGCACAAGATTCAATTCCTTGCAAGACATGGTCAGCTATTTAACAAATGCTATGTCATATTTTTCTCTCTCAAGGCATCATGAAGTATTTTCTGTAAAGACTATTTCTTCAACACTTAAACAAATTAGGACTGTGTATGAAGCCAGACATAGCTATTACATTTAAAAGGTCTAGGTGGAATTGATGGTGGGAGTATTAAAAAATTAATTCAATAAAAATGAGTGAGATGTTCACATTTTTTCACACAATTTAGTTTGAAAGTGATGTTACAGCTGCTGAAGTCCAATTGCAATAAACCATCGAGTGGAAAGAATGTGGAAAACATGAAGGAATGTATAATATGTGACAGATATTAAATATATCATATAATTTAATTTAACAGACTGCTGATGAAATCTATTGGTGGAACTCCTGGAAACACATTAGAGGGCCAATGATCTCATGGGACTGACTTCATCAAAACCAAGCAGCTTTTATGAGCAATACTTTCTGTCACTGAGACTCGTGAGCACAAAGTAATTACTTACAGGGGTACTCACTCACACAAACAGGACTTCTTAATGCAAGTCTTGTTAATGGATGTCACATGTCCCTGTGGTAAATAGTGACTTTAATTACCACGCTGTTTTAAGTGATCAATATAATTCTTTTCAACCAGGTACATTGTGACAGCAGAATAACTTTATTTTTGCACTTATAAACCTTACTTTGACACTTTATTTTTACATTAATCACCACAGAAAAAAAAGTTTGGAAATATGTGCACATTCTTTGAAGAGGAGATGGATGAGGTAGAGGGTCTGCCTGAATCACTTCCAACATACCGAAGCCTCAAACTGTTCCATGAATTAACCAACTAGTAGGGCAAGGCATGCAAAACCTTATATGTTTTGCAAACAAACTTATCTTGAATCAAGTCAAGTAGCTACCTGTCCGCTTACTCCAGAGGGACAATAACATGGTATCCATAAATGCAGCTAAAAGCATGTGGCATTCCAACAGTAATGAAGCCTCTCAGTCTGTATGTGTACAGGAGAGGGAGTGTTTCACTAGAGGGAAGAGTGTGTGTGTGTGTGTTAGAGTGAAAACTTCCTCACTTCCCTTCAGGCTAAGATACAATCCCTCTGCCAGCCCTCGGCCCTCTCAGCAAGCCCTGTCAGTCCTCTGGGAGGGGCCCATGGTAGACACACAAATGCACGCACACACACACACACACACACTCATGTACATATGCACTCCTGCAAATGCACTCAAAACACACACATGAGCACACATGCATGCATACACATTCTCATACACACTCATGTGAAAATATAAGCAAACATACACACACCCCTGCACACACATTGACAGATGCACATGACTGTGCATGCGTGCACACACACATGAACGCACACACACACACAATCCTGCACACATTCACACACGCATATGGCTTTGCACACACACACACACACACACACACACACGTGCACACAGAAGCCATTTGGAGCCTATAGCCCCTGCATTTCAGCACAAGCTCATCACCTCATCCCATTTGTCCACATATGGAAAAGTGCTGATCGCGCTCTTCAATCCCAAAAGGATTCCTGACCTACTTTTGCACGTTTGTCTTTTGTTCCCCTTGAGTGGAACCTGTGGACCCTTGAAAAGAGCAAGCATGACAACCAATGAGCTACCTACCAGTAGAGTTCTGCACACCCTCCCTAATACTACATACTGTAAGCCCCTAAAGAGCAGGAGAGGAGAAGAAAGCATCTGACTCCAGTTTACAGCTGACACAGTGATTGAAGGGGAGACACACTAACGACCCCATCATCAGTGAAGCGTAGGAGACATGACACCCCCCCCCCTCCTCTGACTTACATCTGTATATGGGGGCATGTGCTGAGCGAGACCATTTGCCTCCATGACAGCCCAAAGGGACAGCCAAATGAAGGGAGAGATTGTGCTAATCCATACGGAAAAGAGAGAGACACAGATTAATCCTTGGATTAGGTTACATCAGCATCGGGGAACGGAGCGCAATCGTCTTCAGGGTGAGTCATTGGTCAGAGGATATTTTATGTCCACTTTTGGGGAAAAACTTCACTCAGTCACTTGTGCTAAACACACCACAGGAGTTACACTGTGGCTGTGTGCGTGGGACTTGGGGAGGGTTGTGTGTGTGTGTGTGTGAGGGGGGGGAGGAGAGGGGGCTGGAGGCCCACTGCAAGCCAGCAGCAGTGTCTGGGGAGTGGGGGCCAGAGGCCAGTTTTGCCCCCTTGATGGGTGTTTGCCAAATGCCTGCACACTGATCAGGCTATCCATTCCCAGCCCTGCGCAAACCTCCACATGCACACTAAACATACATCTCACACACACACATACTGACACACTCACACACACATACTCTCACACACACATAGATGGACTCATACTCACATACGCACACACATACTCAAACACACACACACACACACACATACTCACTCACTCATACATACTGTACATACTCACACACACACACACACACGGATACTCACACACTCTCTCTCTCACACACACACACACACACTTACACACACACATACTCACACACACACACACACACACACACACACAAACGTGCCTATGCCTATATGCACACACTTGAACAGACACAGAGACACACATTGCGCATATGTGCCCACACAGACACAGACACAAACACACACACTAAGTTAGTCACAGACAATGACACAGACATTAGACATAGACACACACGTGTGTGCACATGCCCCACCATTCTGTGCCCCTCCGTCATCCTTAGGCTGTGTCCGTGTACACGCCTCTCTCTCTCTCTCTCTCTCTCTTGCTCTCTCTCTCTCTCTCTCGCTCTCTCTTCCCTGAGGGTGAGTGAATTTTCTAAACACTGAGAAGGGCAGATAGCCAGCTCTCCTCCCCTCCTCTTCTCCTCCTCCTCCCTTCACTTCCATCTCCTCTGGCCTTCTCCTGTCTTATTACCTCTCCCTCTCTCCCCTCCTGATGCACTACTCCTACTCCATTGTGGAGGCTGGCTCTTGTACTCCAAGCGGTCCCAGATCAGCTCCTGCTTCTCTCTCTCTCTCTCTCTCTCTCTCTCTCTCTCTCTCTCTCTCTGCTCTCCACTCCCTCTATATGACGTAGTTCCTTTTCTTTCACTCGTCAGGGTTGGGACTGCAGCGCCGCTGAAACTCTTGTCCATACTCGTGGATCCACTTGTTAGCCACTGCAGAGAGAGAGGGCACAGAGTGCACATAAGTTACTTACAACAGACTACGAACAGCTGAGTCAGACTGTGGGATCAATTTGTTACTACACTATATGTAGTTTTGGAGAGAATTTATATACTGTACTATGATCATTTCATGCGCAGTATGAGTTTGAAATGAAGATTTCTACAGGAGAGACATAATCTTAATATTTACATTTCAATTCTAAACCATGTATAAACAAAAAGGAAATGGCACACTTAAATAGATTTTTTATTGTCTCGTTATTGATCTCCATTTAGAGGATTATTCACAACCACCCAATAATTTATGACTCAACAGACTGAGACACAAATAATTACAGTAGAGTCTTGCCTAAGTGCTTGGCGGATAAAGGTGTAGGTTTTTGAACATTCTAACATAAGATTCCATTCCGCAACAATTGAAGGTTCTAAATTCAATGAACCCAGGTATTCTTTAGAACGTTCATTTCCCAACATTCCCATCACACCGATGTGACGGTACACCTTTAAGGGTTAACCACCCTAGTCTAAAGAACTCCACTATGAGTGAGCAGACACATTTAAAGGTTTTTGCCTGTTCCTGTCACCCGACTCCTCTCTGTGTGAAGTTGCATGTTTCCAATCAGACAGGGGTCAAAGAAGACCCCCTAAAGAGAAGAGGGGGATTACAGAGTTACTTTCTGAGTGTCTATTACAGATGGACCTCCACACTGTCCTGCACAGGCCACACCACCCTTTCTCTTGAAGTGCTATTTGCTTAAACAGCCCTTACACTCGCTTATATGGCCCTATGAAACTTATCAGAGCAGAGAGTGCTGCACATGCTCAGTGCATCATTGCTAAGCTGAATTTGATGTCTGAGCAGATCTCCCAGTCATCCCGCACTGTGTGTAATGGACCACAGATGTTGCTGTTCCGCGCGCTCTCCTTTATGAAAGACATGCGACCCTCCACCTCTCCCTCCTTCCCTTCACCTCCCAAAAGCATTCCAGAATGATTTTGGATCCCTTTCAGGGAAAGCAAATGAATGCATGGGAAAAATTATGCATTCTTGAAGGTAGTACGTGATGGTATGCTTTTTTATCAATAACTCATGTTCCTGATATCGAGGTTCATTGTTAAAAAAAAATAAGCTGTCTTCACTGCAAAAAGGCTGAAATAATTGATGTTCCAGCTAAAAGTGATTTGAAATGATTCTATGTGATGTGGGCTTATATCTCTTTCTCTTACCCCACTTGTCCCCAACTAGGACAGGGCATCCAGCATGCAGCGTGTCTCCGTTTCCTTGTCCATTACGGTGAAGGTTCCACCAGAAGAGGGCGGCATTCTGGAACACACACACATACCCCCGACCCCACCACAACCACCATCACCGCCAATGTAATGGGGCAAAATAGCTTTCTAGTATTTTCTCATTTTCTATAATCACTCTCTAGCAGAGTAAGACAATAAGAGCTAGATAGATAGATAGATAGATAGATACTTTATTGATCCCCAGGGGAAATTCAAGAAATTAAGAAGCTAAGAAGAAGCTAAGAAGACTACATATTTTTAGACACTTTTAGACAATTCACCAATTCAGAACTGAGCATTCTACACAGCGGAACAGACAGTAGGTATAAAAAGGGTTAAGTATGCATGTGTAAGCACTGATTTCCCACAGAGCATTATGCTAAAGTGGGCCCAAATGTTCCCTGCATGAGACATGCTATGACAACACCTATCAGCACAGGGGTCAAAGGGGCTAAACCCCCTGCCTGAATCCTGTAAAGTGTCAGTGCTGGGTCATTTATCAAAGACAACACACTCTCCCACAAAAAAACAAAAGCTTCCTTGTACCGAAGGAACACACACACACACACACGGCTACTGCTGCACTACCACAGAAAATAAGATATTTGTGTCTATATAGCCTCTTTGCATTGGAAATCACATATCACTAATCATACAGCATTCTGACAGATGTGAGGGGAGAATAACTTGGAGGAAACAAGTCCTGTCTTGAGGCATTCTGAAGGTGTGAGAACATCAGCTCACAGGACCGAGGCCGACAAACACTGAGTCTGACCCGACCGACTAGAATTAGTACTCTTTGACCTCCTCACATTACTGTAGAGGTGGTCCATCTCAAAAGGTCTCCTGACCTACTTTTGCTTGATTTTGTTATTGTTCATCAATTGTAAGTCGTTTTGGAGAAGAGTGCATTTGCCATGACTGGACAAATGAACCCATATATGGAGCAGAGCAGAGAGGAGCGTACCTGCACAATCGGAATGCTGAAGTTGGCGTAGATGAAGGCCGTCGATCCACCTGCCTCCACCGCGCTGAGCTGGGGGTGGCGACAACGTTCGCACTGAGCTGGCTCCGCGAGCCGTGTTTGCACATGTCATAAAATTACAGCCAGCGCAGCCCAGGAAAAGCAGCAAGAGTGAATGAGCCCTCCAAAACCAACAGACCCCATGCTCTTGTTCTCTATTGGAATGTTTTTGGCTTACGGGCGAGTCTGGAGATTATTAGATCATTTTCACTCAGGCATTGGAGATATACTGAGGTACTATTTGACAGATTTGAATAATGCACGCCTTACATTACTGCGAGCCGAAAGCATTTTTTTGTCAAACAAAGCAGCCAAACATGTCCATCTTGCCAAAGGGGGAACAGAAAAGTCATTCACTCACGTATATCATGAAGGTAGCTACTCGGTTCCCAGTTTTGAGTCTGTAAAGTGGACTGGACTTTGACTAGAAAAGGGGTTGAGAGAGTGATAGCATAGTTAGTCACAGTTTTCATGTAGTATTGATAATGGCATCGGGAAAACCCCAACACATTCATCAAAACTTCGTCAGAAATGTGTCAAAGCAATTAATTTCTCCTTTTAAATTCTGACTGCAGACAAGGTTTATAACATGAACATTTTGGCACTCACTGAAACAATGAGAATTGTAGTTAATTGTAAAATATTATTATTTACTGTTGCATGGTCAAAATGGGGTTCATAGTGGCCTCCGATGCCATAGTTGACCACCTGAAGGTACTCCCCATATGGATGCTGCACATTCAACCCAGTCAGCGTGTGAATGCGCTCATCTAGTTTTCCAACTATGGGGTGGGCCGTGTCCTTTAACCATGCACTGCACACACACACACACACACACACACACACACACACACACACACACACACACACACACACACACACACACACACACACACACACACACAAAACAACATTAGAACATTCAGGACATTCAGATTTAATGCATCTTTGGGTTAGTCAGAATTACTCTATTAATTTGACTTTTTCTTGTAGTGTGCATGCTTCATACATAAAAACCATTTGTTTGAGGAATACCAGATTCAAATTGTCTCAGAAAGTGCAAGAGGTTAACTGTGCAGTAATTGTGTCTGGTCTGGCCATTGTAATTCATGTTAGAATTAAACTATGGTCAGGCAATGGGCCATGCTCCAAATAATATTACGTCTTATTGAGATGTCGGAAAAAGTGAAAACAAAAGTCCAGAATAATTCATGGGTCCTATACAGCTAAGGCCGGCCGTACCTTTTACTGATGCGATAGTCAACGGTGGTCTGATTCTCACCAGATGCCACAACAGACCTTCTCAGCTGACAACAAAGGAAAACATCCCATTAGATAACCTGGAAAGAAGGCCTTTTATCTAGATTTCTCAAATGATTACACTTAATCACAATTTCCTACTTCAATGACACTACAATGCAGCTATGAACTGAGCCTTATCACACAACTCATTGTTCCAACTTGCATGCAAAGATGCATCCCAAAGATCCCATTCCTTGGATCTTTAGCCCGCGATTTTGTACCACAAGTATGGGAAAACCCAGTGGTTAAAAATATCAAGAGAAAGCTCAAGAACCGGCAGAGAAAAAGAGGGAACAAAGAGATGGTAATCAATGATTCAAGTCCAGTTTGCCCACATACATAAAAAAATGTGGCTAATGACCAAGTGGCTAATGACCACAGATGGCTCGCCAAGACAAAGCGGAACAGATGATTAGCTGGGGCCCCGCTGGAGAGATGAGAAATCTGCCATGTCTGCTTTTAATTATAGCGAAAGACTGTCGTCATACAGTATGTTGTCTTAAGTGGTTAAATAAGTGGCATGGCTTTGCACTTGATCAGAGCTGTGGAAAATTCATCCCAATAGTGCCGAAACCCTCACAGACAAGACTCGTCCAGAAGGCATCTCTTTAATACCATCCCTGTGATACAGCGTTTACGTGATTCACCACATTGTGGTACAACACATTGCTTAAGTCTGTGGGTATTGAAAGGCAGTACATATTTTTCCATGAGCCATGTCCATAAGGGATCACCAGAGCTGTCCTTTTCAGCAGAGCTTTCTACAGAGGGGCAGAATGAAATCCAGCCAATGGTTGGAAATTGGTTAGCATTCATATCTGACTCTACAAGAGGTTATCTGAAGGGTGTATTTTGCCAAATGATGAATGCTTAATACCATTAATAAAAGGAAACAAATTAAACTGCAGTATATAAACACATACGTACAGACATACATACTTGCACAACAAAACCCAACAAAACAGGGGTGCAGGACAAGCAATACCTACAGCTGGCTGAGCCACTTTTTTGATGCTCTCTGCTTCGGCATCTGTGATGAAGTTGTGGTAGAGCACCAGATAGGGCTTAAAACTCACAACCTCTCGCCTCATCGGTTGCAGGAGCAGCGCCGGGCTGCCATTGGTGAAGTAATCGCAGAACAGCTCCGGATCCTCATAGTGCTTTGGCTACAACACACACAAAACATACGAACTTCATTACTGCAGGCAAAACAGGATCAGCCAAACAGAAACACAGAGAAGAAAAGCACCAGGGTTTTATTTCTCTTTATTTATCCTCCGCTAAACATGGTCTGCATATTTACACATTACAACTGGGTGGTCAGATTGTTTTTTTATTCCTCTTTTGGCCTGATTATTTGAAGCGATTATCACGTTATTCTCAAAAGAATGTATCTTGGTTGGATTTAAAAGTGAGGTTGAGGAACGCCTCTCCAGCTTGTGCATGCAGGGTGACATAAAAAACAGCCGGCAGGATGTGTTCTGGTAAACACATGTGTCTGATGCGTCAGCGTCTCCAAGCGAATAACATCACCTCATCCTCAGCCTCGGCCAGCAAGTGTGGGCAGGCTCCAGACGGCGTTCAAACACACCATGATGTAAGCACATCCCAAAGATGATTAGTCACTCTCTGAGCCTCCATATGCTTATATTAGCGTGCTCCAGTTTAGGGCTGCAGCTATCGATTCTTTTTGTAATCGATTAATCTAGCACTTTATCGATCGATTAATCGGATATTTTTTTTTTTTTGCATTTTTAAACAACCAAAAACAAATAATGCATAACGAAAATGACATTGCTGCAAAATGATCAAGCAATTGGCACAGAGGTATTTATTCTAACTCCAACATTTGGCTCCAAAACTAAGCCCATTTATTGCAATTTACCCATTTAGTGTTTATAAGTGCCAGTGCCAACAATTAAATAATGTTCAAAATGCTCTCTGTAAAATTGCAACCTCTTGTGCATGACTTAGCTGGGCGAACAAAGCTGTCCATACTATGTTGTGAAGTGATGGGAGGGAGAAGAGGGAAAGCAATGTAATGTATTAATATGCACAACAAGTTTCATGCTGTAATCTAGACCTGACATCAAAGTAAATATCTGTTTTATGTAGATTTCTACACCTGCAGCATTTGGCATTAGGCTACTAACAAATAATTTTACCATTAGGCTACTAAAAAAAAAATTCTGGGGTGAGCCTATTTGCTATGGTAACCTAGCAACCTGTGTGTGTACGCGTGCGGTGCGTGAGGGAAGATGAGGGTACATGCATGTGTATAAGGGGTTCTTTTTTAGTCATACTGTCTTGCAATTGAACGTGAATAAGTTTACTACTTAAAAGCATCAAAGCTAAACATTATCATGACATCACTACAAATACAGTATGTGATTAAAATCAGCCAACATCAATGTAGGCTATAGGATAGATAGGCTAGATAGATTGATAGATAGCCTACTTTATTGACGCTTGGTGAAACAGCATGGAGTGCGTGTTTTCGGTTCAGATGCTTGTTCTTTTCCTTTTTGAGTATGTAATGATCCCAAAACTTTACTTGAAAACTTTACACATTCTCTGACATTTATGGACATCTTGACTCCGCAATCGTGCCAGCTAATAAAAATTCAGAATGCATCACGATTCACGCGCTAGTGGTGTGCTTCCTGAACAACGGTCCGTGTTGAACAATCAGATCCCTGCGCGCATAGTGCGCTTCATAGGAATTTAACGAGGCTCGAGTAATTTTTGTAGAGTTATTTGAGTAACTCGATGAATCGTTTCAGCCCTACTCCAGTTTATACTCTTTGTTAACATGCTGTGGTGCAGGATCAACAGAGAACCTTGCTAAGATTTTATTTAATCAGACATGTTATCATTTTTCACCACCGGTATGCAGACACAGAATTAGAGGTACATTCCTTGATTATAATCCACTACACTTTCCATGGAAGTGGAATTTCCTTTCAGCTATCCGTCCTTTGTGTGAGCTCAAAAAAAAAAAAACATTGGTGCTTGCATTCCTGGCTGTGAAGATGGGATAGAAGCAAAGTTGCTTGGACTGAGCTATACTGTTCCATCCAATCAACAATAGAGTGTCCCAGTGACGCCACTTCCATTTGCCTCCATAGAGCTGGTAAGTCCCGCCCTTTCCGCTGGACCTCTAGATTGAAAAATCGTCAATGCAAGTGAATGTGAGAAAATAATTATTTTCTGGTCCCGTTTGATTTGTGCCATGAATGTGAACATATGTTGTCTGTGAATTTTTAATATAAATTTTCGTGTAAAGAATGCTACAATTGAGCGGGTAGAAGTTTGATGCGGTTAAACTTTGTGTGAGAGCACTTTGTGGACTACAACTTTCCGCTAGACGACAGATCACTAGTTTCCCATAATCAGTTGGTCGAGATGTAGAGGGTTATTAAGATCGACTTTGAACACCGTGAACCATACAACTTTACAATCACACTGTATCGTAGTGTTAATGTGTTGAGTGAAGCTAGACATGTTTCAAATATTTTTGTTACCATGTGTGTTTATTCCTGCCGTTACAAAAACTAGCATCTCAGTTAATGTTAGCGATTAGAGCTAGCTCAATGTCTTTTCCACAACTGATAGCCGAAGAATCATATAATATACTGTCAAACTCGTAACATGAAAAATTATATTAAAAATTCACAGACGACATATGTTCACATTCATGGCACAAATCAAACGGGACCAGAAAATAATTATTTTCTCACATTCACTTGCATTGACGATTTTTCAATCTAGAGGTCCAGCGGAAAGGGCGGGACTTACCAGCTCTATGGGACCTATCTCAAAAAAATTTGAACGCGAATGGCGAAAAAGAAATTATTTTCTGGTCCCGGTTGACTTGTGCCTTGAATTACCCATATGATGTTTGTCAATTTTAAAGACAATTTTTCATGTAAAGACATTTGCAGTTTGTTTCGTAACTATTGAATTACAACATTGTGAAAGATCGTAATTCCAACGACTACAAACCCATCAGTCGCGCTAGTGACGTTAGCTCATTCACAGCCACACTAGATTGTACAAGCATACCAGCAACAGGTCTTAATTGGGCTTTCCTTGCCGATGAAAATACCATGAGTCAGAGGATTAAACACATCAGGTAAGTTGTATTCATCCATAGACTGTACATTAGATACTGTTAAGTGACATTGCAGGCAGCAAGATGCAACCGTTAAAGGTGCCATGTGTAAGAATTGAGGTAAAAATATCCAAAAAATGAACTACACTCATCAAAAGAATGAGAAGAAATTAGGGCGATGATGTCATTTAAAAAATGACAAGGTATAGTGCTGCAGAGATATCAACCTGAATTAGCATGCTAAATTACTAGCCACAGCCCGACAGGTGTCATAATACCAGTTTCGGCCATGGGAGGCGGTATGCGGGCAACATAACCAGCCAAACTGCAATACACGTGTCTCGGTTGTTACTCTAGGGTAGACCAACTCACTTTCTGGAGGTATACTGCCCCCATCTTTTATGGAATGTGGAGTATGAATTGATTTTTTGGCGGAC
The DNA here is from genome assembly GCF_018492685.1 of Alosa sapidissima. Lineage (NCBI taxonomy): Eukaryota > Metazoa > Chordata > Actinopteri > Clupeiformes > Clupeidae > Alosa > Alosa sapidissima. The sequence goes on along the minus strand of NC_055971.1, from coordinate 23,880,510 downwards.
ATTACACATGGCACCTTTAACTAGCATAATAGCTAATCTTATCGTTAATTACGTTGGTGACGTACATCGTTCGAGACGAGAGATGTAGTCCACTGAGCGGATTCGCACAAAACCAACATAACTTTTGAAGTCTATCGAACAACAGTACTTTCTTGACGTGAAAAATGATCTTTTAAATTCACACACATCATATGTGAAATTCGTGGCACAATTCAAACTGGACCAAAAAATAATTGTTATCTCTCCATTAACTCCCGTTCATATTTTTTTAAAAGATAGGTCCCTTGTAGCGGAAGTAAAACGGAAGTCACTTGGACACTCTATACTGGCAGTCGCTCCAACACTGCTTGAGGTATATGAACAGGATGGGTGTATTTTATTGGCTGTTCAACTCAAATATCAACAACATTTCACCAAAATCAAGGACTATACCTTTAAAGCAACACCAAAGAACTTTCTCTCTGTCGCACGCACGCTATTCGTTTATCCAGCACTGGCTTTGCAAATAACAATGTCCACAGACAAGGTAGAATATGTTGCATGATTTATGCATGATGTATTGCGACATCAAACGCAAGTCAAATTTGTAGTTTCTAGTGCTGTCAGTTAAACGCGTATTAACGGCATTAACGTAAACCTATTTTAACGGCGTCAATTTTTTTATCGCGAGATTAACGTTCTTTTTGCTGTAACAAACTTTGCAGTTTTTTCACAAGCTGTTGCAACAACTAGTAGGCCTAACGTTAGAACAACTACAACACCACACTGGATCTAGCTAGACCGTGCTGCATGTACACGCCCACTTTTAGGGGAAAGGGAGCTGTTTGGATAATGGAAACCTATGCTGCATAGAAGTGGGGAGCGACAAGGGGTTATACTTAGGCTACTAAATCTTGAAACAAACGTGAATAAAAGGCACAAAATAAGGTTGGTGTAAGAGTTATCTGTGTGTTTATGGGATTAATGTGACCATTATGTTCCTATTTTTTGCTCTTTCCAGTTTAGCCTACTAACAGGAGTGTCACGAATGTAGGCACAGTCAGCTGACTATAACTAAGTTCGGCAAGCTTAACTTTACATGTCATAACATCAACTAAACATAAGTCACACATTCATTCTATCACTTGTAATATGAACGTAGCCTTTTTATTACAACTAGGTGAGATAATTGGCTATGCCTGTTATAGCCTACTGAAGTTCCACAGTTAGTTAGCTAGCAAGCTAACCGTTTTACATGGGATATGGTAAGTGTAGCTAGTACTGTACGTGCTGAATGGGTTGTAATGTAGCCTACATCGTTTCGACATGAGTAAGTTACATACACATAATTCTTTATAACTGCCGTGTTAGTAAAATTATTGAATGGCCTGTAAATTAATAACAAGATGTAACGTCAAGGTGTGATTAGGCTATCTGTCTTCCCATTAGAATCAATGATATATGTATGTTAACTTGTTTTCCGCTAAAATGGGGCATGATGCAGATTAAATGTAGCCTATCTTTATGATGATGCGCCTTTAGTAGGCTAGGCTACGTAAAGGCATGCTGCACACACTTACTTGTTTGGGCTTACGATTCCGGCCAAAGAGTAGATTCGTACAATAAACACCAACACAGTTCTGAACTCCCGGTCAGCTGAATGGTGTTTTAAATTGCTGTGGACACCGATGCCGACATAAGTGCGTTGCACTCTGCTTTCGACATTCATTTACTGTACATTAGATTCCATTCTTTTCAATACAACTCTGCAAACCAGCATCGCACTTTGCCGCCGTGTAAATCACGATTCAGTTATATTTGGTCGACGCCGCTCCATAAAATCCATTGTTCATCCAGTGTTTGCGTGTTAAAAACTTCAGCGCTGATGAGTGTGGCAAGTGACAGTGCACCATAGACTGTAGGCCTATAAAATGGCAGTGCGCTCATGTTGAAAAGTTCCTTATTTTCAACTGAACTCAAAGATAATGAATATAGTATTTTATGTTTTATGCCCTTGATTAGCTATATTTCTGAAGAATATATTGTGTTGCCTCAGGTCTGCTGCACATCTTTTGAAATTTGATTTGAAATAATCAAATAGACCTACGTCTTAAAGTTAAGTTAATGAAGTAACTTGCTTTGCTTTCATTTGAATCCTAATCAAGATACACAATAATTGCTTTATATTGTTAACATGGACTCCTGGAAAGTTCAGAAATGCAAAATAATAGAATTTTAATCATGCGATAAAATATGTGATTAATCGTGATTAACTATAGGAATTCAGCGATTAATCGTGGTTAAAATTTGTAATCGTTTGACAGCACTAGTAGTTTCTTATGTCTCATTCCATCAAACTACAGATCCGCTACCCGATCTGGCAAACTTACATAGTGCAGTTATAGCCGATAGAGGGCTGCGAAGCGAATGCAGAAGTGCCGTTCACCCTGTCACAAGTTGATGAACCACTGAAACGATTTTGGAAACATTATTTTAAGGTACAAAAAACTCTTTGGTGTTGCTGGGACCATGTTTCTGACACAGCTTTAACAGAAAGTCAAAGTTGTTTAATCGTCCCCTTAGAATTACAAGGTTCTATCTACGTTCTGAGTAGTTCTGAGATATTGAGCTTCATAGTCTTAAGACTTCCATAGTTATACCGACAAGCGGAACAAACCTCTTTAGATATAATGTCCAAAAATGCATACAACTACAAGAAACACCTCATCTCACCTCACCTTCTTAAGGTGTCAAAGAATAATGTCAATAACTCAATTTTGACAAAAATGTCAGATAGAACCTTGTGTTTTAATCAGAGATGCAGTCTCTAATGCCAAAGCTGCTAACCCAGTGCACCAAAAGAATATGACAGAGGGTGCACCTGAGAACCTTGCGTCTGGCAGAGCCTCTCATAGGTGTTCCTGGTCCTCAGGTAAGTGGTGGAGGGTCTCTTTAAAACACCGGCAGCAGTGGCCTTGTATGGATTCTCAACGAGAAGCCTCTCGTACTTCTCTACGTTGAGCAGCACTCTTCCATTTAAGGGATCTTTGGAGGAGAATATGAGAGAGACCAAGGAAGTGTTACTGGTTATAAAACGCATTCATAATTGAAGAAAAATAAGCTATAGCAGTATTGGCAGTGAAGCGGCTGTAATTCTGTTGCCAGAAAACGTGATTTATACAAAAATACAATTTATGTTTTTGATTCATATTATTTAGAGCAAACACTTGGACAAGAAAGAATTGCGTCATCATGATTGGCAGAATAAAGACAACACAATCTTCTGTGCAGCTTGAGAATCGCAGCTCCAATTATTTATTTTTCTCATGATATAAAATACAGCTGTTTCAAAAATGTGGGTATTTTTTTCTGTCAAGCTATGGGCTGCTGCTAAATTGTTATGACTGGAAAGACTTACCGTGACGTAGCAACTCCTGCGAGAGACTCAATGCATAAGAAATGTTTCCTGTCTGAAAAAGAATAAAAAAAAGATTCAGTGCACACTACAAAGACATCTGCGTGTGTATGAAATCCAAAGTACTTTACTGAAGAAGACACATTAAAACCCTTATCCACACTGAGATAAAGTCATAAACCCATAGACCAATATGACAAAGGATTAAATCTTTTCTCCTGTTTATGTCAGTGAGAATTTGTATTACAAACAATATGACAAGGCAAAATGTTTTACCCTATTTTTGTCAGTGTGGTTTTATTGACTTAACTTTGCTTGAACTGGTATTCAATTCTATGTGAGTGGTAGGCTACTCATTACTGCACTAAAAAAGTCCTAGTCTCACTGTACCTTGATTGTTCCACTTTTTGGTAAATCGCTTTGGACAAAAGCGTCAGCTAAATGACTAAATGTGAATCTAAATGTCTAATACAATACATCACCTTGAAATGCGAGAAAGCCAGATGGTCCAGGGCGTCCTCCAGACTGCCCTCATCCTCAGGCCTCCAAGCCAACTCTGACCCCCTGAACAGTCGGACCGACTCCTCCAGCCACTGCACCGAGTGGTAGTAGTCCTCAACGTCATAGGCAACCTGCTCACAAACAAATTTAAAACAGGGCAAGTTAAGATAAGCGGTGCTAAGAGAGATTATGTGACAACTAGTATCTACCCGTTGTCTTCACTTTTCAACATCAAGGTCCCATAGGTATCAGGCTGTCATGCACATTACAAATTGACGTTAAAGGGGTACAGTAATGAAGAGGGTCACTTCTCTACTCTAGGACACCAAAGAAAGGCTCCATACTGTAGGGCGATACTAAGTGTTCCGATACCAATGTGATACCAATGGCAATGGTTGCCATTCTCCCTATTATGTCAGTGTAACATCAAAATGATTTTGAAACCATTTTTCCAGGTCAAACTGTTACATATTGTTGTTTTACAATACAAAATGACTCATTTTAACGTCATATAATATATTGGTTTCTGTAATTTTCTACCAGCAAATATCTCAAGATTTTTAGGCAACTTTAATGTACCCCATGCAAATCCCATCTGTTCGGTGGGGATTATGAGTTAGTGATGACTCGCCCCTAAATGCCACCAATGACACTGCATGCTGAAGCCTTTTGGCAGACTACACTCTTCACTTAGTCATCAGGTCACTCATCGGGTCACTGCCCTCAGAAGATCTGGAGAATGAGAATATATATTGTCAGCGGCCTAAATGGAAAATCTGGGAAGCGTTGAATGCAGCTACTGTGCAGACAGCCTTCTCCCAGATCCCCCACGCATGAATAAGTAGCAGTGGCAGCCACACAGGAATAGACAGGCAGACAGACAGACAGAGAGAAAGAGATGGAGAGAGAGAGAGAGAGAGAGAGATTGTTGTGGGACACTGAGGGCAGTCTGTTCCACATCAGGACTAGAGGGACATGCACGAGCAGGACTCTGAGTGTGAATCCCTCAACACTGCGTGAATGAAAACTCATCAACTCCTCCTCCACCACCACCTACACCCCCCCTACATCCCCCCACCCACCCACCCAACCAACCGCCCCCTGCCTCCGCAGCCTCACCATCCCAACCCCTGCGTCTCACGCAAAGCATGTGAAAGGGGTGTGCTCTCTAAATACTACTTACTCTCAGTGGGACACCTACATGCTTGGTCAGAGCACACCAGATGAGAAAGTCATTGCTCATCCATCCTCCTGCTGTGTTATTCTCCCATGTTCGGAGGAAGCCCTGGCGTTGGGTTTTCCCCTCCGTCAGCCGAGCCGAGCCGTTCCTCTCCACCCCACAAATGGAAACTCCATTTACGGGGTGGAAAAAAAAGTGATGGAGACTATTTTGCAGTAGCCTCCTTGACACCAGACCGCATATCTCAGTTGAGATTGAGAGTAGGTCTGGAAAGGCTTCATTGACTTAGGAAGCTATATAAATGTGCTATATAAATAAACTGACTTGAATTGACTTGACTTGACTTAAGACTTCCAGGGGCATAACCAGCAGTGAAATTAAACTAACATTGGTGCATTAAACTCTTACCAAATCGTTTCAGAAGTGCAGCAATCAAATCTTTCTTGTAAACGAAGGTTTTAGATGCAGTTGTTTACTTAATTCCAAAGAAAAGACATGTTCATAATATCTATTTAACCCTGTCGCCATCAGCACAGCCACTGGTTGTGTTGAATGCACTGCTCTCTCTGTCATCATATAAAGCCGCCCCATGCCGGATAAGCGCTTGTGACTGGTGACTGGAATCTTGGAAATGGGTGTCAATGGCCTCCTTGCCAGACTGACTGGCAGAGCAAATTCAGATTCGCTAACAGGTTCGTCCGGGTTCTCCCAGGCCTATTTCTAATTTTGCAGAGGATTCAGAAAAAAAAAATCTCTATACTGGAGAAGTGTGATAGTCATTTTCACAGGGAGCAAAACAAAGCTGATGCTTGAACATGTGCATCTCACAGAGTAAAAATTATGCAATAGCAGCATCTGCTCTCACTGAGAGCAGATGAGGGGCCATGCCATCCCCCTGAGAAAAACTCTGCTAAACCACCCCTAGTTCATCTCCTTTTGAATTACAGTTGATAACAATACATATTAAATATTGCCTAAATAGACTAACCCCTATGCTTTATTTTCAAGACAAGTAGTAGTAGTAGTAGTAGTATACCTTTCTTTAACTCAGAGTTCATCAACGACTGTGCGAAGGTGATCAGATACCTACTTTGCCCACTAGGAAGCAGTCGTCTCCCGAGAGAGGGATGGACACGCGAGGGCGGTAGATGTCCACAGTGTTGCCTTGGTTGGTCAGTCTCTGGAAGTGTCCTCGGACCAGCCCCTCCACGTGCAGCGCGTACACATCCTGCAGCCTCATGAGGCCCTGGGCAGCCCCCTGGATGTCCTCCTGCTTGGGCAAGCTCCCCTCCACATTCCTGTAGCCAGATCTGAGGGCTGGGCCAAAAACCAGACACAACAAAAGGTTGAGAGTATAGCCACAAGGTCATAATGAGAGGGCCATAAATAAGGGACATAAAACTGAAGGGATGGGGAAGGCTGCTCCAGTTGGAGACAGCTGTTGGAGTCAGCTGTGTGTGTGTGTGTGTGTGTGTTTAGACAGGGTTGTTAAGAGCTGTTGAGCTAAAGCACCTTGGGTGTTTTCCTGGGCTTCTTCGCTGTAGACCACATTGGGCCATTCCGAATGCAGTCGCTTGATCAGAGTGAATGCCACCAAAGGATTCGCAGCTGCCGCACCGGTTAGTCTGCTGTAGACCGCGCTGTGCAGTTGGGAAACTTTTGCGTAAAATCTGTGGAAACACAAAGCTGGTTTTAAATCTCAACATCACCTAACTTTCTTTCCATTTATCCGTCTCTTTTGAAGATGATCTGTCATATTGTGCATTGTGTGTGATTGACGGTTCATCTCTGGCTATATCAGTTCTTTTAGACAATCCTCTGTCGTGACCAGATGTTGATCTGGGTATTTCCCACAACAATAAATAAATCATTTTTGAGAGCCCACACCGGAGTCGTAACCCACATGGCTTTCTTGCGCGTTCTTGCTGGATAGCCTACAACTGGATGCCCAGACATTCCCACGGAAGTCGCAGCTGATGCAACCACCCACAGCACCCAAAAGTACACTAAACACACGTGAAGAATGCACCTCGCAAATAAATATCAGCACATTCGTCTCGTGCACACTGAATGTGCACTGAGCATGTTTTTTTATTTGGTAAAAAGTGCAGACACGCAACGCACTGGACATTTAGCACAGATAACACATTTTCTTTGTATAGATGCATTGTCCTTTTGTTAAACATCATGAGTAACCTACAACCGAAAACTACTACATTTGAGCACACGCTCTATAATCAATAAATTAATTAGCCTACCAAATAAGGACAACATATTGCACTTAATATAACATTGCACTTACCTTTGAATATCTCTCAATCTCTCAGTCTCTTGTTCTATGTATGCTTTTAGATGATAAATTAGTTTCCTTTCAGTATCAATAGCTTGCTTTACGTTCATCATTGACGTAAATATTTCACCATTTGTGGAAATTACAACAAGACCCGTCACAAACCATACCGTCAGAAATTTTAAATAGATTGACATTTTCGATCAATATCGCAACAGAAGAAACAGCTCACCATGTACCATGGGCCTAATTGGTCTCGGACAAATCTTAACAAAGACTTTATAAAGATGACAAAATAAAGAATTCTAAAGTTCTTTCAGCTCTTTCGCTGGTCCGACGAGAGTTCTAACAGTTGCGCCGTTTGGTCCCTGCAGTGCGTTCTACGGCAGAGCACACCCCTCTCACTCGTTCTCCCACGCTGTGCTATGGCTGAAAGACATTTAGTGCTTTCCATTCAGAAAATGCAGCACACCCATGTATTAGATAGAATTTTGCTTTATTTAGGTCTATATCATCATCATCATCATCACCATCATATCCTTCCTCTTTCATAATCAGTTTGCACATCAAAAATTATTGCAGCTTATAGGCTGACATCATACTTTTCACATTATCTATGGAAAGTAGTCTGTAGTTTATGGATCGTTTTTTTCCCTAACATTTGAGTGCATAACTCATAAATGTATTGACAGGTGGTACAGAAATACCAGATTAGGCAACATTTAATTGTGATATACTATAGGCCATTCTAAGATGTTCATTAGACATTTGTTAGGATACAGACATTACACATTGTTAGGATACAGAGTGGGTCATTTCAAGTAGTGTTGACTCAAAGATGTAATACATTTTATCACTCCTAGATGGCGGTTTTGCACCACAAACCCAACAATCTGAATGGGGGAAAAAATGTCAGAAGCTGGTCCACTCTCATCAAATACATATTAACCAGTGGTGAAAATATGCACACGAAAGCAAATAAAAACCCAAGCAAAATGTTTTACATGTGTGTGGATTGCATTTTTTTTCACAACCATTCTCCATATTCCCACAGCTAAGACCACACAGATTCTCATGGGTTAGCTTCAATGGTGACCTGCATGGAAAGAATTCCAAACCAGAGTCAAACTGAATGCATTAGACTGAATGATGTGCATTTTAAATGATAGGTCAGATCACATATGTATCCCAGATGTGTCCCAGGATTGGTGTGGATCAGGCAGCATTGCTGGGGTTTGCACAGGCCACAAAAACTCAGTATATATTAATTAAGTCATTTGATATACTCATGTACAGCATAACAGTGTAACTCAAAATGCATTACATGGTTTCACTACTTGGTGGCAGTTTTTACATCACCCTGTCATCAACAGGGTGTTTCAATTCAATGGTGGTAGTGTAGTGGGTAAGAAGCTGGGCTAGCGTGCAGTAGCCTACAGTAAAAATTGTGATTTCAATTCCCAGCTTTCACTGTTGTGCCCTTGAGCAAGGCACTTAACTCCAAATTCCTCTGGGGACAATGTAAGCCCTTGTAATATAGTTGACATATGTAAGTCACTTTGGACAACAGTGTCTGCTAAATTAATAAATGTAATCATCAGTTAAAGAGGAAAAAGTACACAAAGTTAAATTAACAGGTTTGGTGACAGATGTCACCAACAATAAGAAGCACAAGAAAGAAAACAATGGCAAATAATTTAATTAAAAAAAGAAACAAACAAAAACATGAATTACATTTTTAGAATTACAGCTATAACCCATAACAGGGTTAGATGTAAGTGTCATACAGAATAACCCACAAAATAAACGGCACACGAGTACAGTATGTTCAAAAGCGCTCCAACTCAAATTGTATTTTTCACTGCTCAACAAATGTCAGACAGCAAGCTGTCAAAATGACAACATGTTTACACAAGGATTTACAGAAATTCTTATGGATGTCCTTACACATCATTATGTAATAGTTTACAGTGATACCATCTGAGAGAATCCACTGGTCAAACTACAGTGTAGCTTATATCACAAGACATTGCACATGTGTACATTTCCATTTTGTAATACCCCCACAGACAACAGTCATTTTTAGTTAAAATACATTTGAATGGATAGCACACACTCTTCCAATTCAAAGCAACAGAAGTCAAAGCAGGAGAAGTAAAAGCAGTGAGAGCCTCTGATCACTTTCCCGGGCTCTTGCCCTTTGACCCCCTGTGGCCGACTTTGCTTGACCCGCAACCCCTGGCGGAACAGCAGAGCGGCGAGCGCCTCATGTGCGTGCGCAGACTCTCGTCGCGCAGGCCATAGATGAGCGGGCTGAGAACGCGCGGCATGACCACAAAGCTGACGTAGTTGAGGAAGGACATGTGCTCGCGCAGCCAGCCCACGTGCAGCACGATCAGGTGCTCGGTGAAAGGAATGGTGAAGGCGCTGGTGCTGAGCAGCAGCTGGAGGCCGTGGAGGAGGACCGTGTGCAGGGCCTTGGACACCGACGCCCGGTCCTGCCGCATGGTGCGCGTGCCTAGCAGGATGCGCACGTACGTGAAGAGGATGACGGCGGCGACGACGGCGAAGAAGAGCGCGTTCAGCACGACTTTGAAGAGCATCTGCGCCGGCGACACGTTCAGCACGGCAGTCTTGCACTGCACCGGCATGGTGAGGACGTCGGCGGCGCTGCGCGGCTTGCTCAAGACGAAGTCCACCACGGGCTGCACGCAGCTGAGCAGCCAAATGGCCAGGATGATGAGCCAGATGCGCTCGGCGCGCCAGGCGGATGGACGGCGCATTGGGTAGAAGATGGCCACGTAGCGCTCGAGCGACATTACGGCCAGGATGAGCGGCGTGTTGAGGAACGTGGCCGTGGAGAAGAAAAGCAGTGGCGCGCAGAAGACCAGCGCGAATTTCACCTAGCAGGCAAAGCAAAAACAATTTATTTAAGAAGCACATTTAAACAGAACTTTCACTGACCAAAGTGCTGTACTAAATATATACAAATAAAATCAAATAAGTTAACAAATAAATACAGTATGAGACCTGCAACAGCAGACAGACACAGATCAACAACATCAATGACTGCAACAGCAACAACAACAACAAAACCAAAAACAGTGACTGCAGCATCAACAACAACAACAATGACTGCAGCAACAACAACAATAACAACAATGGCTGCAGCAACAATAACAATAACAACACTAAGGACCTGTGCCATGACGAAGAGGAAGAGGAGCACAGAGGTCAACAGCTGCAGCGTGTCGTTGGCCAGCATGTAGGTGAAGAGGATGTAACGCGGGCTCTCCAGGAAGTGCCGGTGTGATGCAAACGTGTGCAGCATGAGGATGATGAAGTAGAGGAAGATGCTGAAGATGGGGATGACCACGCACACCTTCACGATTACCGTCAGGCTCCGGTCAGACGTGGCGTTAATCTGAACGCTGCTCAGGTTTTGCATAATGCAGGGTGGCACGCAAATGTGCTACTGATGGGGGCTGCAAAAGAATGAGACTATTTCTTTACATATACATATACACACACTATTTAAACACATAGATGACAATTCAACAAAGTACATGAGCACACAAACTTTGAGACTGTACAGTTACAGTACATTATCACAAAAGAGATATTACACATTCCAACCATCAAGTTCTAATTTCCTAAAATAGTATATAATATAGACAAAACTTTCCCAATTGAACAATATTGCATATCCCTCCAACACACAAAACACAAATAACCAAACCAATCACAGGTGAAAGGGGCACTCTGCAGTCTCACAGTCACATTGTTCAAGGCCTCACCATGAAGCGTGCTGGGCTGGCTCTGTGGGGTTCCGTTGTGTGGGTTTGAGTCTTTTATCCACTTTTCCACTAAGCAACGGCTGCAGTCTCCAAAAACAGTCTTTTCTTACCGAGGGCAAACATGTCACTTGTAGTTTGATTTCTCAAAGGGCAAATTAATTTCATGCTATTGTCATGGCGCATTAGTTTGATAACTAGTGCTGGGACTGTTCAAGACAAAGTTGTCAGTTTGTTTTCGGATGTTTTCCTTTGTGCCCAATAGAACAGAGCCCACCAGTGGCTTATGGTAACATGTCAGAAGTTGTTGCCATACATGTCAGTAGTACTCATTTCACAACTTCATATCCTTGGCAAATATATTTAGTTTATAGTTCTCTTTTTTTGTTTGCTTTGTCAAATGTCTCAAATAAATGTGATAGCTTTTGTAGCCCGATTTCACCTTTTTTCTTTTGCTTTCTCTGCCAGTGAATGAACCAGTCTTTGCTATCAGATATTGGCCTTTATTTACAATATTTCTCCAAAACATGTAAACACATTGTATAATATGAATAATTCACATTGTTATATTGTATAAAACTAATACAAAATATTAATATTGCGTAATAATATTTGTTCCTGGCTAGTGTAGGAATGATTTATAATCCCTTTCCTACTGTATTTAGTTTGACCTCAGGTCTAACAGGAACAGAAGTCCATTGCATGCTATTTGTTGCCATTCATGTACCCTGATGCACAAAACACACACACACACACACCTGCTTATGCATGCATGCACACACACACACACACACACACACACACACACACACACACACACACACACACACACACGTTCTTATGCATGCATGCACACACACACACACACACACACACACATACACACACGTAGGTACCCAAGCATGCACACACACAGACAAACACACACACATACACACACACGCACAATGCATCAATATAATGTAGCATTGGGACATTTACTTATAAGTTTAACATGGGTTGTGTTTTATGAAGATGCATTTGATGTTGTCATTAGGTGGGTTTACATGTATAGTTTTTTGTCAATCCGATTAAACCAGTCCGATTGAAAAATGCTATCCGTCTGTTTACGGTAAGTCCTATTCCAATCAGGTGGATATAGGTGCTCTAGAATCTTTGATCCGAGTAGCTGTTGTTGCTTTGCTTTTACTTGAGAAGATACAGCAGGCAATCCGATTGACCGACTGCATACATGACTGTTCAATCGGAATGAGAATGGAGTTCCGATTAAAATTTTAATCAGATCAGTAGTTTTATTCCAATCAAGGTGTTTATATGTTTCATCGAACCATTTTTCAGATTCTAATTGGAATAAAAGTGTCCATGTTAACCGGGCTATTGTTGGGTGCATTTCCAAGGCAGGCCCTCACATGTTCTCCTGCAATGTTATTGACCTCCAGGAAATGCTGTGCTGTGCAAATGCTTCAATGACTGACATATACTATGGCCGACAGGGGTCTCAGCACCTCTGCATCATAGTATTTCTTACATCACAAAATGGTCACGTGAATGCACACTTATGCAAAACCTAAACAATTCCAGGGAACCTTTTCAGAAAGGCCATCCTACTTTCACTGATGGTAATCATGTAATACAACTTTATCTTTTGGGACTTCCGCTTATTTAAGCGTAAATAGATTGGAATAGCAATTGGAAAACATGTTATTCTTCACTTTCATTAATTGGGCTCAAGTGATTTTCCCTTTCAAAGGCAGATAAGTGGGCATCCTGTCTTCAGAGAGTCGTTAAGGCTCCTCTCATTTCTCCCCTGTTCAGTCATTAACGAGCTCATTAATCATTAACTCCAGGCCCATGGGCTCTGCCTTAATTGCGCCACCATATTTGTCTTGCTGTGTGACAAACAAGCTTTGCTTGCCAAGATGGGTTGACCTCAGTGGATGTGCGTCACTGACAGAGTCAGCGAGGCTTTGCAGTCCAAAACACTGAAACATTGCATCGTATTTCCACTTTGTTGGACATTGACCTTAGACTATGCCGACGTACCAAAAAAAAATAGAAAATAAATAAATAATGTGTTTGGTATGTGCAGATATTGTGCTGAATCGTCAATCATGGTCAGCCAGGGTCCTTAAGTCAACTCTTTGCTTTATTTACTGATTTCAGTCATGCGTATGCTTTTCCGAAAGCCAGTGTACAGTACAAGATGTATGTCTTCACCATTTAAGGTGGTAATCAATTTCTCACATATGAAATACACACATGTATTCATACAAAACAGGCCTATGAAGGTAGGATTGTACCTACCACACACACACACACACACACTCTCTCTCTCTCTCTCTCTCTCTCTCTCTGCTTCTGTCAGACTCTGCCTTGTGTTTGTACAGACTGCAGAGCCGTCTGCATGGCCTTTTTGTTCACCTCTAACCTGTACTGTCACTTTATCAATACACAAGCAGGTAGAAATGGCTAAACTCATTACATACAGTATGTGTACACATAGATTTTACACAAAATAATTGCTTGAAAGGTGCAAACTATAATGCAATCAGCATGTGCAGGTACATTTGATTAGTAGCCCTACTGACTTCTTTTATGCTTTTTAAGGAACTAGACTAGCTTTGTTGAATGTAGGATGAACTTTCTTATGCAGTCCAAAAACTGCATAGGACTGAGACATCGTGGGGCAATGAGAAAAACCACAAAATGGAAATATCTGACTTTAAGAAAAAGCATGAAATTGATTTGAAATATGGCAGATTCAGCAAAGGGGCAGATAAACTGAATCAAACACAGCAGAAGCTGTATTGCATGGAGGATCACAGTCTTCTGGCCTTTTGACATCGACTTCTTGCTGTCTGAAGCCACTGCTTTGGCAGTCTTGACTAGGCCTATTTTGAAATAGGTGAAAACAATAACGGCGGACATCTACAGGAAGTACAGTTCCAGGACCTCGGTGCGCAGGTGATTTTTCAAACTCTCCAGGATGAGCCTCTCGGCCGTGCAGACGATGCACGGACTCCGCATGATCACCCCCGCGGAGGACAGAAACAGGAAGAGGATGACCAACGCAGGGATGGCGCTCAGCCACCAAATCACCTCCAAGCCCACCAGGCGAGTTGATCACAGTACAGTCACAGTACAGAGACACAGAGTACAGAGGCTCAGAGGGGGTACATGGCGACATAATTGGTTCTGCGGGGCTATGCCATTGATTCGACGCAGAAGCATAAATCAGCCTTAAAACACACTAAACAATTCTAACATCCAAACATCTACAACATAACATTCAAATTTATCAATGCAATTAAGGTAATACATGATTTTGATATTCACTAGCATTGGGGATGGCTACTTCAAGAAGTACAAAAAAATCCTCTACTTCTTGAGGGAAGGCACACATCACCCTGTCCCAGTGTGCCTTCAGACCCAGAGGGCTGAAATGTGGTCAGTTTAGAGATGCTTGTAATCCGGCAGAAAGAAAAAACAATATTCTAGCCTCTGTAACTCTGTGTGAGTACATAACACAGTTATGTTGACTGTTTCCTATGAAAACTAAAGGTTCTCAGATTTCTATAGAGGTCCAACATTTGATGGTAGGCCCCAGAAGAGATGGGAACAATGCCCTTGTAAATAGGCACAGTGCAATTTCAGGCAAAAACTTGAAATTTGTATTGAGAGCTATGTGGTTTTAACATAACAAGCAAAATAATTAGAAAACCCCTGAATATGTCAGTAGAGTCAGTGGTGTAGGCAAATGTATGGATGCTTTGAGTAAATGTAGGGGTGCTAAATAAAGAAAGGAAAGAATGACCAAAACCTAACAAAACCAAGACTCTGATCTGCTGCTGCCACCAACATCCCTATGACCCGCTCTCTAACCCACAATGCATCGGTGTACTTTTTAAAGACAACATGGTGCAGTAAGTATATAATTACTTATAGTACAGTTTAAAAAGCATGTGGGATAAAAGAGAGTTCATGTTTTTTGGTTCTGCTCCTAGATGTAACCAGTTGTAGAAGTCCTAGTGAGAGTAGAAAAACCACACTCTCAAGTATTTTCTCTTTATTTATTAATCATCGTCAGTGTGTGGCTTAGGCCGATACGCGTCTGTGGACATGGCATTAATAAATAAATAAAGAGAAAATACTTGAGAGTGCGTTTTTTTTTTTTACTCTAAGTTGTCATTTTATAACTCGCACCCGAAATTGTTGTGATATTTGAAGTTGAGCGCGCCTGTTCTCACTACTACTAGAAGTCCTAGTGAGAAACAAATGCAGGGGGAACTGTCACAAATCACAAATAACAATGCAGGGACAAAAGCCCACCCTGGGGTACTTTTGCTGGCATGGACGGATTTTGAACTTTCGGGCCCCTGGGCCTAGATGTATTAAGGGCCCCCCACTAATTGTTGCATATGTGGAAGGGGGGTTTGGGGGTCGGAAATGTTTTAATTTGTTTGATGTGATTTCCTGTATTCTGGTGCATTTTTGGGATGGCCAATACTAAATTCAATCAGATTCATAGCCTACATCCTTATGTGTTGATATTGAGGCAATGATTTCATGCAAAGGCTTGGGCTTCAGGGCCCGCTGACCCCTTGGGCCCCTGGGCCTGGGCCCGGTATGCCCGTGCAGTAATCCATCCCTGCTTGCTGGAACTGGACAGGGAAAGAACACGCAGGTACGCCACTGTTCTCTATTACTCAGATAACCCAGAGGGGGCGCCTAACATTCATGTCTGCTAGTGCTTGGAGTAGTTGATGGTGATTTATTGTGTCAAAAGCACGGGAAAAATCAACAAACGCTGCATGGATGTCCATTTTTGGGTTATTGTTGAGTGCTTCATGCCAGGATTGGAGGATCTGAATCAGAGCAGTGACAGTTGATCTGTCCGTCATAAAGCATGTTGAGATGGGGCAATTTTCGGGCCCGAGTCCTTTAGGAGAGCATCCTATAAGATCCCCTCAAAGACTTTGCCAACACTGCTGACCAGTGAGATTTTACAGTAGTCACCATGGAAGTTGGGTTTTGCTTTCTTGGGAATATTTTCACACTAGAACTGTGTGGTAGAAACTCCATCACTAGAACATCCAAGAGTTAGGCTACGCAATTGAACTGCACTGACTGTATTACAAGACCGTAAACAATTAGTGGTTATTAATGCAAAGTAGAGAGATGAAGTTCTTGAGTGAGTGGTGGCATGACAATCCTGTCATTTTGCCTATCAGAGCACAGTATAAAAAAGACCAAATTAAAACAGTGGCCTCACTGTCACAGCCAGGGGAACAGGAACCCTGACATTTAATGTAAAACCTGGATTTTCCTCATTTCTGCTACTCTAGAAATGTGGGAACATAGGGGCTGACTCCGATACTACAATGACTTATAATACGGAGAACATAGTCTTTGACATTGCCAAAAGGTGCTCAGAATACTTGATATTGCACTATGTAACATCGTTGATCGGGTAGGATCGGGTCATCCATGTGCGACGTGACATGCTACGTCATTACGTTGCAACATTGAGCGTCAAATTAGCTTCGTAGAGTGGTCTTAATGGAAGAAAATTCGCTAATGTTACATGCTTGCACTTTCTGCTTGTATCTCTATCTCAAATGCTTGCATTTAAATGAAACTGCTGTTTTGCACTTTCTTCTTGTATCTCTGTATCTCTAACAACATTGTGAGTGTGTAAATGTAAATCTGTAAATGTAAATCAGGTTTCTCAGCCAGGTATACTTGCGTATTCAAGGAATTTGGTCTCTGCATTTATCCCATCCGTGAATTAGTGAACACACAGAGCACACAGTGAACACACAGTGACCCGGCACAGTGAAGCACACACTAACCCGGAGCAGTGAGCTGCCTTGCGGCGCTTAGGGAGCAGTGAGGGGTTAGGTGCCTTGCTCAAGGGCACTTCAGCCGTTCCTACTGGTCGGGGATCGAACCAGCAACGCTCCAGTTACAAGCCCTAACCAGTAGGCCATGACTGCCCCCCGGTTATATACTGTAGGAGGTCTTTACAGAAGTAAATTCGCTTCGTAGAGTGGTCTTAATAGAAGAAAATTTGCTATAACGTGTCCCAAGGAGAAAAAGTATTACCTTAAAACTTAAACACACGTGGGGAAACTGAACAGTCCAATCAGTATTACATTAATACACAGGATTAGATGTTAAAAACTCTACGATACCCACAAGGCTACACTGCTTAAGCAGCGTGGGACTCCGAGCCATTTTCTGACAAAGGAGTTGATCTTTGTTTTTTTTGTTTTTTTTTTCAACCTCTCTACCTTTGACAGAGGAACTTCATAAACTGTCAATGGCCACATTAGCCGAGGCAACAAACCAAACTGCAAACACCACAGCTTGAGCTTACCTGGCAGCCCCGACTTGTCAATTTTTGCAATACCTTGCCTAGTGACCTGTCTCAAGTCTTCAACCTGTGATTTATCACTAAGGCTTGCATCATACCACCTTCCCAGACTCTTCACTGGTTTCTCCAGAACTGTGGGAATCACCTCCTTATTTATAGCAAACTTCTTATCTGTTACCTTCCCTTTAACAATTGAGAGACTCCTAGACTTACTTGATTTCACCTTCATTCTGGCCCATTGCAGATTACTATTTAACTTACCCAGCAACCTGTTGGTGCATGGAACGGTTGACGTCAAGGTTGTCATGTCGTCCATGAAAGCCCGAATCGGGGGGAGGCGTGGCCCTCCCTGCAACTTCTCCCCACCCACTACCCATTTTGAGGCCCTAATGATGACCTCCATTGCCATTGTAAAAGCAAGTGGGGAGATGGTACATCCGGCCATGATTCCTATCTCAAGTTGTTGCCACCCTGTGGTGTAATCAGCTGTAGTAAAACATAATTGAATATCCAGAAAGTATGCTTTTACTAGGCTTTTAATGCTACCTGGGATTCTGAAATAATCAAAGGCCTCCCACAACAGACTATGCGGCACAGACCCAAAAGCATTAGCCAAATCCAAGAACACAACGTGCAGGTCTCTCTTCTCACGCTTTGCTAATTGAATTTGGTGCCAAATCATGCTGGTATGCTCTAAGCACCCGGAGAAGCCAGGAATTCCAGCTTTTTGCACCGTGGTATCAATTAGTTTATTCCTTTCAGGGTAATTTGTCATTCTCCGTGCCACCACACTGAAGAAAACCTTCCCTTCAACATTCAGTAGTCTAATTGGCCTAAATTGATTAATCTCCACTGCGTCCTTTTCTTTGGGAATAAATATTCCCCCAGCCCTCCGCCAAGCCTTGGGAATACTCTGCTTTTTCCAAACTATCTTCATTAATTGCCATAAAAATCTTAAAACATCTGGTGCACTCTTATACAACCGGTAGGGCACTCCATTAGGTCCCGGGGCTGAAGAGGCCCTTGCACGTTTTATTACTTCTTGCACCTCTTTCCACCTTGGTGGACTATCGTCGCATTGGCTACTTAATTCACCAATTGGTGGGATATCAGCAGGAAGTACCATCTCTCTGAACCTCTCCCTATCTTTGTGCACTCCCTCTAAATACTCCTCAAGCTTCTGCTTAGGTTCCAAAAGACTACCACTCTTCTGCATTACGAATAAAGACTTAACAAACTTAAATGGGTCTTTATAGAATGCTAGTCGAGCTCGTGATTTCTTCTTCCTATTTTTCCTAATATTTTCAGCTTTTCTTAGCACTGCCAACCGCTCCCTCACATCTGCCTGTAGACAGTCAATACCTTCCTTCTCATCATCTGTAGCTTTTCTCCACTGCTTCTTAAGCTGCCTCCTCTCTTTGATAAGTTTATCTATCTCCTGCTGGCGCCTAGATTTGACTACCTCATGTTGCCGTTTTGTCCTTATCTCAATAGTCCCAAATCTTTCCTTACCATAGCTATAAATAATGTCTCCCATTTTCTCTAATTTGCTTTCAGCCGTCCCCTTGAGCTGACCCAGGATACTGACCAAATCACTATTAACATCTTCCCACATTCTACATTCTGCTGCGCCTGGCCATCTAACCCCAGGCCTATGACCATTAATCTTCTCCCTCCTTGGCTGACTGGCCTCTCTTTCTGCCTCAGTGCTAGAACTTAAAATAGACAGGCCATCTTAGACTTGCTTAATGTATTTAAAGCCAGTTACCCACATTCCCTCCTTTAACATGTCAGGGGGATGAAGAGGAACTGACAGACACATAGACAGTAAAGCAGACTTGATTTCTAAAGGGAGAGAGTAGCACTGTACTCAAACCTCCACCGTGGACTAATAGGTATTGATGTCCTGCGAACTGTGGGTTTCTTCCTGTCGCTGAACTTCAACCGACTGACTTGATGCACTTCTTAAGAAATAGCTATCAATGCGGGGACCCTGTGTTCCCCTCTACCAAGCACTTCTTTTTCCCTTGATGAATTTTCAGGCCCTTTAGACTTGTAACCTTCTGCCAACCACACACACACATCTGCAGCTTTTTCTCAGTTTTCTCTGAACTAGTGGCTTCCACAAACATGTTTTCCTTACTCGTAATCAAATTCGTTCCAGGGTCAGTAACCATGTCTATCACAAGTGAGTAGACTAAGTCAGTAACCATGTCTATCACAAATGAGTAGACAATGATAAACTAGGCAACTAGACTAGGCCTATTTTGTTTACAATATTTCCAGGCTTCAACCAGAGCTGCTGACAGCTGAAGCTGTAATAGAAATAGTACTACCTAGGCTATAATCTGCATTATGTATGCGGTCATGAATATCAGAAATTCAGTATTTTGTAGTTCATCAGTTGTTTGTAGTTTTGTAGTTAATCAGTTGTTTATATATCAATATCATTTTAATATCATATAATATTGCATATTATCATATACAATTTATGTATATACAGTATGTATATTCAGTGTTCAAATCAGTCCAGTTTATACAGGTTTTCAAATATTCTAATGTTCTAGTGTTTCAAATTATTGAAATGTTATATAATGTCTAGCATAAATATACATTCTTCCATGGTGTTGCTTTAATGTCAATGCCATACAACCACAAATTAAACAAATCAAGCATTAATAGAACTGGTAGACTACCACAGAATTTCAGAGAGCTAAATAAATTATTGAGAAAGCCGTCTAGTTAAATTCCCACCCACGAAAGTGAGATCCACTAGTGGGCTTTAAGATAGGACAAGATGCAAATACTGAAAAAAAAAAACTTTCCTTTTAATTCACTGTTTATTTGTTAGGTTGAGGTGATGTATGACAGCCAGAGACCACCAAACAAGGATGAGCTATCACTCACTGTATGCCATAACCCTGTAACACTGAATCACTCTAGCAACATAAACAACTGCACGATTACAACAAGCAAATTGAAATTCTGGTGGATACATGAAGGATGCCAGTGTACATGATGTGCATAGGTCCCCCCAACACAGCTGAATACGGTTGAGACTAGCCTAGGCCTACAGTTATTTCTGACCATAGTGTAGAAAATAGGTAAACTGTAAACTAAATTGCTCTTTTATGACCACATATAAAATGTCTGGATATTACAGGGGTTGTGTGTGGTTCTGTATTGAAATTAAATGAGACAACAGTATTAAAGAGATTTATTGAAATATATCAATAATATGAACAAGACATAGCCCTTATAACTTTTTTTTAACTGTGTGAACGTTCATTCCCTCCAACGGTGTGTTTAACTATATCTGAATATATCATTATCAAAAGTCCAACAGCATGGGGGAGCCATACAGCAGTGGTGTCAGCTTGCAGCAACACATATGGGCCCCACCCTCATGGGGACCCATGTTCGAATCTAGGCATAAAGGGATAAAAGGCTTAAAAGCCCACGAATATAACTTAAACAGTCAAGAAAGCATCTTGGCATTCATCTTTGTAGCCATGCATTGTATTTACATATCTTACATCAAGCAGGATATAAGCAGTGATGTAGTACTCGAGTCCGGTCTCGAGACCGATTTCTGCTTTCTCGGACTCGACTCGGACTTGTTCCTTCAAAGACTCGGTCTTGACTCGGTCTCGGACCACAGTGGGAGGAGAAGGACTTGTAATTTCAGACCGAGTCCTCGAGACCAACGCATTTTTTTTATGTTCATATAAAAAAAAAATCTAAATGAAATTTCACGGCGGCCACGTCTTTGCCCCTTGTTGGCCTTGGTGCCCCCTTCTTTCAATATTCTGCTTTGCGTCCGTTTAATAGCGGTTTTTATTTAGCCTATAGCCTGTCAAAATAATCTTAGCATCACAGCGCAAACTAATTCAGTTTTACACAATGGAGAAAATGACAGCGCATGGCAAGACAGAAAGTGCGTCCAAATTCACCCATTCTTCTCAGTTGAAATACTCGCAATCGCTAAGCCTACTCATCACACAGGCACATGTATCACATCACATGAAAGAACTTTTTCTCAGCTTTTAAACAATGTTAGCCGCTAATTGCTGTGGTGAACGGTTCGCGACAAACCATATATCAGAATAAACAGCAGACCTTACCGAACACAAAGGTGTAAAGCAGTCCCCTGTACGGTAAGCCGTTCCAGAGTATTCCGGTTAAATTAAAAATGTAATCTGCAGCAAGGTCTACATTCATGTCTCCAACTTTGGTCTTTAGGTTTCAAAATGTGTTTAAATCGTTCTTCATGATTTCATAACAGGCCAAATACAAAATAAATGTTACAAATATTGCCTAGATATAGGTAAATATTAAAATCAGAGGATATACAGCTGAGTAAGAGTTTGTGAAAGGAGTCTTAATGATCAAAAAATGCTAAGCATGCATCAAGTTTGCATCAGTTTCTTAAAGCTGAGCTGTGCTTAAATTGTTCAATACATGATTCCATAACAGGCCAAATATAAAATAAATATAAATATTAAATATAGCCTAGACATCTAAATATTAGATGATCAGATGATTTTCTATGTAATATGTCATGTTTCATGTTTTTGTAATGTTTCATACAGTGATTCAGGTCTACTGCTGTGAATAGGCTAAATACAACTTTGATTATTTTTATAGCCTACTACTGTATAGTTAACTTTGGCCTTGGTGCCCTGACATGTGGCCTTTGTGCCCCCCACCAAATATGCCCAACTGAAGGCCAAGTGGCCTTGCCCCTAAAATGGTGAAATTCCAAGCCTGGGCCTAACTGTTGATTATTAATTGGGGTGATATTAAATCATATGAAAACTGACATGTTTTTATGGTCTTGGTCTCGACTCGGTCTCAACTCCTAAAGGACTCGGTCTCGAGTCGGACTTGCTTCCTCAAAGACTCGGTCTTGACTCGGACTCGACTGTATTTGAAAACCAACGGACTCGGTCTCGACTCGGTCTCGACCCTTCAAAGACTCGGTCTTGACTCGGACTCGGCATAGGCGGTCTCGTCCCCATCACTAGATATAAGAGATCATTATTTGTTTGGGACATGATGTACTTTCCTTTTCAATGTTACATATATTTTCATCGATGCCAGGAACTTTTCATCCCTGAGGCCATAGATGAGTGTGCTCAATATCTTAGAAAAAATAGAGAATGCCAGAAAGTTAAAAAAGCGCACAACGAGGTATGCGTCTATACTGACTGCTATAACCTGGGACTCCACATAAGGGCACATGACCTCCAGTGTGCACAGGAGGAGCTGGAACAGGTGGAGCAGTATGGTGCGCTGGCCCTTAGAGGCCGACTGCTTGTCATCACCAGAGGCCCTGCGGGCCACGACAATGATGGAGACGTAGCAGAACAGCAGGATGCTCAAAATCATTAAGCAATCACCGATGTAATACATTGACTTCATCTCCATGTGCCAATCCTCGTAAAACATGATTTCATAGTAACAGAAGCCAAGCTCTTCAAAGTAGTCTTTTGTGGCAAAGGCGAGCATGATAAACAGGTCAACGATTGTCATGAGAAAACACAGAAGCCAGATCAGGGCTATGTAAAGAACAGTCCTATTGGGGGCAAAAATGTCAACATGCCTTAGGGGCATGCAGATAGCAACATACCGCTCTAAACACATGGCTACTATAATGGTGGGTGAGACATTGGATAAAACATCCATGAGTATGACAACAGGTATACACAGCCAAATAGGCAACAGAAGCGGTACATAAATGGTGAGCACCACAAAATCTGTCATTACCAGAAGGCACGAGTCCGCAAACAGGGTCTGGGCGAAGAGCACATAGCGTGCCTCTGCCCTGAAGGCCTCTCTCTTTAAATAGACAAAGATCATGAAGAGATCAACACTGAGAAACGGCCACACTAGGACCTGGACCAGGGCCATGAAGACGTTCAGGCGAACAGGGTCAGTGTCCATCAACAGCACCTGCCCATCACTCTCGTTCCCAGGCTGGCTATCCATGATCCTCTCTGCTGGAGTACAGACTGTACAGACAGGGTGTGGCCCAGAGCAGAGGCACTGAGAAAAACAATGTACAAAATAGTCTATTAGTGGCCAAATAGTTTTTTCTTAATTCACTATAAATAAATCACTGTATATATTACATTATAATGTTATATTATAGAAGGAAGGCATAATTACATTGCTAGACAAAGTGCACTGAATTATGAAATGAACTACTTACAGGCTCATCATTCACATCAGGACACAGAAGCACTGATTTTCGCCTCTTGCAGCCTGATTTTATATTACTACACCAGAGATCAAAATTTTCCCATGTTAAATGATTATTGCAGGTTGCCATGCAAAGATCGTTCTTCACCTGTCATCTGGGTCTGAGGTGAAAATGAGATGGCATGTTGTTTTTATACCCTTTGATATGGGCTCTGGGGTCTGTTATGTTTTTGGCATGGTGATGACCACACCAGTTTCGTGATAAATTAAAGGGACAATATCTAATTAATGACACTGATTAAGGAATAACATTGCACCAGCAGATAATATTGCTTGAAACATGGCTGCTTATCAGAGTTGGTGAATAATGGTCATAATGAACTCATGGAGCAGTGTAACATTAGTTTATATAAAGTGAATGAATGAAATAAAACACGCCAACATTTTGGGATATTAGCTCATTCACCATCTCCCCCAGAGTTAGATAAGATGATATATACGCTCGATGGTGTTTTAAGCCCACAACATCATCTTCCAGGCAACACTGCCACAGTCGACTTAAAGGTACCTTATCCTAACCCTAACCTATGCCTAACCCTAGCGCCTTCCAGGCAGCGCTGCCTTGAAGACAATGTTGGAGGCTTAAAACACCAAGAAACGATATATGCCCTTTAAGTCTCTGTGCGTGTAGTGACCGAAGCACCCACAGTTAGCATAGCTTAGCATAGCTCATTGAGGTTTGTAGTTCCAACTAGCCCAGGGGTCGTCAACCCGCGGTTCCGGAGCCGCATGCGGCTCTTTGATCCCTCTGATGCGGCTCAGCTTTTGAAAATAATTAATGAGTATTTAATTAAAATGTATTTTATTTTAGTTCGTTCATTTTCAAAATCTAATATTGTAGGTCTATCTGAGTAATTTATATAACTTTCCCCCTCACTTGACTCCGTAACCGTAGCCTGCACAATATTGTTACCATGGCGATTCTTCACCTCACTGAATATGAGCCATAATTGGTTCTGCGGGGCTATGCCATTGATTCGACGCAGAAGCATAAATCAGCCTTAAAACACACTAAACAATTCTAAAATCCAAACATCTACAACATAACATTCAAATGTATCAATGCAATTAAGGTAATACATGGTTTTGATATTCACTAGCATTGATGTTGGGGATGGCTACTTCAAGAAGTACAAAAAAATCCTCTACTTCTTGAGGGAAGGCACACATCACCCTGTCAGATTTCATTTATTGGTTTGACATGGTGTAACATCCTGGCTCGAGGACGGGACAAAAACAAGGACACACCGCGGATAAGTTTAACAATAATTTATTAAAAGAGTGTTTAACATAACAAGCAAAATTATTAGAAAAGTGGTGTAGGCAAATGTATGGATGCTTTGAGTAAATGTAGGTTTGCAAAATAAAGAAAGGAAAAAATGACCAAAACCTAACAAAACCAAGACTCTGATCTGCTGCTGCCACCAACAACCCTATGACCCGCTCTCTAACCCACAATGCATCGGTGTACTTTTTAAAGACAACATGGTGCAGTAAGTATATAATTACTTATAGTACAGTTTAAAAAGCATGTGGGATAAAAGAGAGTTCATGTTTTTTGGTTCTGCTCCTAGATGTAACCAGTTGTAGAAGTCCTAGTGAGAGTAGAAAAACCACACTCTCAAGTATTTTCTCTTTATTTATTAATCATCGTCAGTGTGTGGCTTAGGCCGATACGCGTCTGTGGACATGGCATTAATAAATAAATAAAGAGAAAATACTTGAGAGTGCGTTTTTTTTTTACTCTAAGTTGTCATTTTATAACTCGCACCCGAAATTGTTGTGATATTTGAAGTTGAGCGCGCCTGTTCTCACTACTACTAGAAGTCCTAGTGAGAAACAAATGCAGGGGGAACTGTCACAAATCACAAATAACAATGCAGGGACAAAAGCCCACCCTGGGGTACTTTTGCTGGCATGGACGGATTTTGAACTTTCGGGCCCCTGGGCCTAGATGTATTAAGGGCCCCCCACTAATTGTCGCATATGTGGAAGGGGGGTTTGGGGGTCGGAAATGTTTTAATTTGTTTGATGTGATTTCCTGTATTCTGGTGCATTTTTGGGATGGCCAATACTAAATTCAATCAGATTCATAGCCTACATCCTTGATGGTTGATATTGAGGCAATGATTTCATGCAAAGGCTTGGGCTTCAGGGCCCGCTGACCCCTTGGGCCCCTGGGCCTGGGCCCGGTATGCCCGTGCAGTAATCCATCCCTGCTTGCTGGAACTGGACAGGGAAAGAACACGCAGGTACGCCACTGTTCTCTATTACTCAGATAACCCAGAGGGGGCGCCTAACATTCATGTCTGCTAGTGCTTGGAGTAGTTGATGGTGATTTATTGTGTCAAAGGCACGGGAAAAATCAACAAACGCTGCATGGATGTCCATTTTTGGGTTATTGTTGAGTGCTTCATGCCAGGATTGGAGGATCTGAATCAGAGCAGTGACAGTTGATCTGTCCGTCATAAAGCATGTTGAGATGGGGCAATTTTCCCCATCAGGCCCGAGTCCTTTAGGAGAGCATCCTATAAGATCCCCTCAAAGACTTTGCCAACACTGCTGACCAGTGAGATTTTACAGTAGTCACCATGGAAGTTGGGTTTTGCTTTCTTGGGAATATTTTCACACTAGAACTGTGTGGTAGAAACTCCATCACTAGAACATCCAAGAGTTAGGCTACGCAATTGAACTTCACTGACTGTAT
Source organism: Alosa sapidissima (assembly GCF_018492685.1). Taxonomy (NCBI): domain Eukaryota; kingdom Metazoa; phylum Chordata; class Actinopteri; order Clupeiformes; family Clupeidae; genus Alosa; species Alosa sapidissima. The sequence continues at coordinate 23,854,004 of NC_055971.1, read as the reverse complement.
TACAAGACCGTAAACAATTAGTGGTTATTAATGCAAAGTAGAGAGATGAAGTTCTTGAGTGAGTGGTGGCATGACAATCCTGTCATTTTGCCTATCAGAGCACAGTATAAAAAAGACTAAATTAAAACAGTGGCCTCACTGTCACAGCCAGGGGAACAGGAACCCTGACATTTAATGTAGAACCTGGATTTTCCTCATTTCTGCCACTCTAGAAATGTGGGAACATAGGGGCTGACTCCGATGCTACAATGACTTATAATATGTAGAACATAGTCTTTGACATTGCCAAAAGGTGCTCAGAATACTTGATATTGCACTAACATCGTTGATCGGGTAGGATCGGGTCATCCATGTGCGACGTCACATGCTGCGTCATTACGTTGCAACATTGAGCGTCACTTAACAGAGGAAAATTAGCTTCGTAGAGTGGTCTTAATGGAAGAAAATTCGCTAATGTTACATGCTTGCACTTTCTGCTTGTATCTCTGTCTCAAATGCTTCCATTTAAATGAAACTGCTGTTTTGCACTTTCTTCTTGTATCTCTGTCTCTCTAACAACATTGAGTGTTGAGCGTGTAAATGTAAATCTGTAAATGTAAATCAGGTTTCTCAGCCAAGTATACTTGCGTATTCAAGGAATTTGGTCTCTGCATTTATCCCATCCGTGAATTAGTGAACACACAGAGCACACAGTGAACACACAGTGAGGTGAAGCACACACTAACCCGGAGCAGTGAGCTGCCTTGCGGCGCTTGGGGAGCAGTGAGGGGTTAGGTGCCTTGCTCAAGGGCACTTCAGCCGTTCCTACTGGTCAGGGATCGAACCAGCAACGCTCCGGTTACAAGCTCGAAGCCCTAACCAGTAGGCCATGACTGCCCCCCTGGTTATATACTGTAGGAGGTCTTTACAGAAGTAAATTCGCTTCGTAGAGTGGTCTTAATAGAAGAAAATTCGCTATAACGTGTCCCAAGGAGAAAAAGTATTACCTTAAAACTTAAACACACGTGGGGAAACTGAACAGTCCAATCAGTAGACTATGATAAACTAGGCAACTAGGCTAGGCCTATTTTGTTTACAATATTTCCAGGCTTCAACCAGAGCTGCTGACAGCTGAAGCTGTAATAGAAATAGTACTACCTAGGCTATAATCTGCATTATGTATGCGGTCATGAATATCAGAAATTCAGTATTTTGTAGTTCATCAGTTGTTTGTAGTTTTGTAGTTAATCAGTTGTTTATATATCAATATCATTTTAATATCATATAATATTGCATATTATCATATACAATTTATGCATATACAGTATGTATATTCATTGTTCAAATCAGTCCAGTTTATACAGGTTTTCAAATATTCTAATCCTCTAGTGTTTCAAATTATTGAAATGTTATATGTCTAGCATAAATATACATTCTTCCATGGTGTTGCTTTAATGTCAATGCCATACAACCACAAATTAAACAAATCAAGCATTAATAGAACTGGTAGACTACCACAGAATATCAGAGAGCTAAATAAATTATTGAGAAAGCTGTCTAGTTAAATTCCCACCCATGAAAGTGAGATCCACAAGTGGGCTTTAAGATAGGACAAGATGCAAATACTGAAAAAAAAAAAAACTTTCCTTTTAATTCACTGTTTATTTGTTAGGTTGAGGTGATGTATGACAGCCAGAGACCACCAAACAAGGATGAGCTATCACTCACTGTATGCCATAACCCTGTAACCCTGAATCACTCTAGCAACATAAACAACTGCACGAGTACAACAAGCAAATTGAAATTCTGGTGGATACATGAAGGATGTCAGTGTACATGATGTGCATAGGTACCCCCAACACAGCGGTTGAGACTAGCCTAGGCCTACAGTTATTTCTGACCATAGTGTAGAAAATAGGTAAACTGTAAACTAAATTGCTCTTTTATGACCACATATAAAATGTCTGGATATACAGGGGTTGTGTGCGGTTCTGTATTGAAATTAAATGAGACAGCAGTATTAAAGAGATTTATTGAAATATATCTATAACTTACATGAACAAGACATAGCCCTTATAAATTTTTATAACTGTGTGAACGTTTATTCCCTCCAACAGTGTGTTTAACTATATCTGAATATATCATTATCAAAAGCATGGGGGAGCCATACAGCAGTGTTAGTGTCAGCTTGCAGTACCACATATGGGCCCCACCCTCATGGGGACCCATGTTCGAATCTAGGCATAAAGGGATATTCCTTTGGAGCTAAAAGTGTTACTGTCAGACTCTCTGAAACCTATTCCCTTTCTCCTAATATACATGGGCGTAGATTTAGGGTGGGACGCTCATGAATAGTCCTAACCAATATTTTAAGATGACAAAATTGTCCCCACCAATATTTTAGCGAACTCATTTGTGCTGCTGATCATTCCGACAGCCAGCACGACAGTACAAGAAACGTCGTCATTTGATTGGCTGAAAAACCGAGGGGGAGGGGGAAGGGTTATCTGACACGCATGCTGAACACACATTGCTTTATTCTTGCACTGGTAGTCAAGCGAGCAGGTGTGTCAACGACAACGGTAGGCTAAGTTACCAGGGTTACATAGGCCTACCCCATGAAAGGCCAGAGTGAAACATTTTGATATTCCCTTTTCCCTTCAGCATACATACAAACCCCTTTTTGTGGTGTGTAGATCAGCTATGCCACCCAAGAAGAAGAAAGGGGACATACAAAGCTTTTTCATAAAGCAGAGTGTAAGTAAGCAAAATAACTAGCCACACAAGCTAGCAGTGGTAGTCATAGACATAATATACATAGACACATTGGCTGCTGGAAACAAGAAATGCGGCCGCCATCTTGGACCTGTCATACTCCTCATTGCGTTGCAGCAGAAAACACAAGATGACAGCACTGTGCAGCATGTTCCTGCTCAAATCGGCGGACCATACTCGGGGGGATTTACTTTTCACAAGTAAGATTTAACATTACCGTACTATTGGTTGTATTTTGTATTTTCGAACAATGTGGCCTGTATCATAGCTACATGTATGACCTTTGCAGCAAAAAAAACCGCGTGAAAATCTGTTCGGTATTCAGTGAGATATGATTAATTAAGTGTGCTGACAGCTCATTGCACCGGCCAAACAGATTACACTGAGTGGAGTGGATGACCGGTCCAAGATGGCGGCTCCAAATCTCATCAGCGCTAGTAGGGAGCAGCGGTCGATGCGGCGTCTATGTATATTATGTCTATGGTGGTAGTGACCAGGCTTTCAAATTATGCAGATTCTATTATGTGGAAATATAGTATTAACTGGTGATAGCATATACTATACAAAGCTAGTCTTTGATGAATAATATCCAAATAACACTATCATGTAGGAGGGTTAAACTCGCTAGCCAAAGGATAGGGACTTTGTATGCAGGAAAGACGGCATCAAACCACTACAGATGGATGGCAGGTTGAGGAAACAGCATCAGGGCTTCAGGTGAGGTTCTAATTATTAGCCTATGTCAAATTGTCAATTCAGTTGGAGTCAGCAGCATTGCTGTACAATATAATGTGATGGAGTAGATTCACTTCTGATATTCTGTATTGCCAACAGCAGACATCCCGAGTCTCCCGCATATTGATAACGGCTCCCTGATGTCCGCAAATTAGATAAAATCTCCCGGAATCTAGAGCGAGCGAGCAAGAGCGCGCACACGAGACCGAAACTTCAAATCGTGTGTGCATCTGAGTGTAGCGCGCACACGACGGGGATGGAGAGAGAGAGGTAGTGCTGTGTGGCTGTTCAAGACAGAAAGCATCCTGATTGGCCTGTTTCATGTTCAGTTCAGTAGGAACAGGAGCGTCATGGCAGAGGCAGAGTGCCCCCCAAAAAGGACCCATTTCACATCAGACTACACGAAAGTGTTGTCTCATAAGAGTTCAAAATAACAATACACTGTAAAAAAAATAAGACTTCCATTTATTTGTGATAACTTAAAATTAACTGTCATAATAACTACAAAATATGGGAATTGTTGTGTTAACTAGTTTTTTTGGTTTTTGAGGTCTGAACTCTATGAAAAGTTCATTAGACCTCAAAATACTATTTGACTGAAATTAAAAATGACAGTCAAAACAATCTCCAGATGAATGCTTTTGTGATTGGCTGGTTCTTCATACCTAAGCACTTGAACAGCAACAGCAAAGTTGATGCAAGCACCTGTCCGACATTTTCTCTCGTTCACTACAAGGCGATCTGAAGATCTTTTCTACTGCGCTGGAGAAACTTCAAGACTAATAAAGTAAGTAACGTCAGTAACTTAAAATTAAACAGTTATTAGCTTGGTCTATTAAAGTAACTACCTGAAATGCTGTTAGCAGCTAAACTGCACAACACATACATGTTCTAACGTTTCTATACATAGTTTAAACCTAACGTTTGTTTAAAGCTAACGTTTGTTAATGGAGACTGTAAGTTAACGTTAGACTCTTTGCTGTAGACTGTAGTGTTAAGATTCAAAATTGCTGTGTTAGCTTTATGTCTTGTTTAAAACGTGTATTGGTTGAATAGGGAAATTAACACCAGCAACGACGTGCAAAACAAATGAGTGGACCACTATGTGGCGTTTTATTACAGTCTAGAAACGTGGTAGTTGAGTCATGAAAAAGAAAAGGGGAAACGCTAGCTAGCTAGTCGACATTTTGTCCTTGTGTACACTTGTTGGTGAGTTAACATTACTTTTATCCTATCTTTTGTATTTCTATGAAGGGGGTTGTGTTAGCAACCAAAGCGTAGACGTTATCAAAAAAATGCCACAATGCAAGTGACTACTTCATTCACAGCATTTGTGTATGTTAACAGTTAGCAGCAGTTAGCTGCTGTGGACATTTCATGTAGCCAGAGCCCGTTTTCTCTGATGTAGCCTACAATCCAGTGAGGCAGCCATGGTTTTGCTAGTCATGTTTTAACTCAGTGGAGCAGCTTGTCCCACTTGGAAATTAGAGAGGGAGACAATCTGATGTTTTTCCATAATTAAATATTAGGTGACCAAACCGATTTAGAAATTGACACTGATATTCAAGTCAGTGATACACACAGGTGATGTTTAATCAGTTTACCCTTTACACTTGTGACACTTAGCCTAAATCTATGAAATGTTTTTTTTTTTTTTAAGTTACTTGAAGTTTTGGAACTCATTGCCATTGTACTAATATTAGATTTTTTTTCTTTCAGGTCCTGTTCGATAACATTGTTTCTTCACGAATGAGATGGCTATGTAAGTTTTGCACTTATGCCACTACAAATCACCGTCAAATTCTTAAACAATATTGATCCAGTCATGGTCATTATGAAAGAAGATTAGCTCTCCCCTGCATTTACAGACACATGCACATACTACTTCCAGTCACACAAGTCTCTCCGAAAGCATGTGAGGCAACATGGATCGAGCAGCAGTGAACACGTGACTTTATTACACGGCTCTTCATAATGCTGCAGAATGCTCCATTCACTTGAATGGGCCTTCCCAACGTTCGGTGGTCTGCTAATTCTCAATAACAGACCGATCTGATGCCATTTATGTGACTTTGAAAAACACTAAAATATATTTTCATCTTCTTGGCACACATTTTAAAAAGTAAAGAAATTGTCCATTGCCCATTTAGCAGTTGTGATTTTAAAACAAGTATAAGTTATAGTTTTACAGCTCACAAAAGTCGATACCATAACTCCAATTCATTTCAAGATTTTAAAACCGAGCTTCTTCTAGGCCACATTTAGAAGGGGAGGTTATAAATAGAACAGCAGAACTAGATAGTACTAACACACAGTCAGGGGGTGAAGAATATGGCCATATCCAGTCAGATGATGGCAAAGATACTGACATTGAACAGAGCAGTGATATAAAGAAAAAAAAAGAGAAAACTTTGTTTGTTGCTTTTACGGGTGCAAACAATTTTGCATGTGTCCAAGTCAGCAACACAGGAAATTGTTGATGGATTTCATGAAATTGTTTTAGCTGGTGAACTTTCAAAAACTACAGTAGAAGAAGTTATTAAAGAACACAACTTGAATATTGAAGATGCTAGTTATTGAGCCAGTTGAATATGTATTAGACAATCTGCACAAGAGAACATTTGTGTATGTCCCAATTTCAATTCTTTTACCAAAGTTATTGCATAGGGGTGATGTAATTGACAATTCCAGTACATCTCAGTCTGATGACCAATAAATCATTTTGTGATGGGCTTCACTCTTTTCAGGAGGTGAAGACTTGACCATTTCTATAGGATTATATGTTGATGAATTTGAAATATGTACAAGATTGTGGAAATGTACAAGATTGGTTTTGTTGTGCTCTTACTGAAAGTCTGAAGATTTCCTCTTGTGTGTGTATAAGGTGAAATGCACCTCTGTTTTTTTTCAAAATGTTTGTATTGCAGTAGAGTACTGTTGCTGTTACTATAGTATTGTAAAACTCTTATTGTGTTATTCAGTGACCAGTATGCTGCTCCGAGTCATTTTCAACAATGATGACATCAGGAAGATACAGATCGATAGTTTGCCAGAGACACTTGAGGAATTCTTGTCATTGCTGAAATCTAAATTTGGAGTGAAAGATGACCTGATAATCCAGTACGAAGATAGAGACTTTGACAATAAGCTGTGCAACTTGACAAACTTGTCTGATCTTCCTGAAGGAAGGGCGACATTGAAAGTAACTGTCAAGGACACTGCAAGTTTGCCCCCCTCCACATCTTCTTGTGAGGGCATTTTCAACAGACGACAGCCTTGGCCTGAGGTATTTGAGATACCAAGATTTTCAAATGCTGTAGAGTTGCAGCTTAAAGGGGGAAACGAAGCCTACCAGAAAGATGGAACTTTGCTATATATAAGGAAAGACACTAGAAGTGAAATTCTTGACACGCTGGCGGAAAGAATGTGCACATACGCTGCCTATCCATCACAAGAGGAGTACGACATTGTTGCACAAAGTCTCATCAAAAAACATCCACAGTCAGTTGACAAAACTATATTATTTACCTTCCAAGCTTAAGGGTTTGATGTTTTTACTAAAAAGTCTTTTGGTCAAACTGCAAAATGTAGGCTACCATTTTTGTTGAGCACTGTTTTACTTAGACTATTATGCACTTATTCGCACATTCTAGTATGGCCAATGGCTTAGCTTTCTGTTTTGGGACCAAAAAGATGGAGAACTCTGTTGCAAACACCCCATGTTGAGGCATTATGGTCTCATTTGTCAGTTACGTTCCGTCAATTAAGTCCCGTGGGACTGATTTAAATCTACACTTAAGGTTGTGTTTTCATGGGCAAAAAATGTACTGTTATAGCACATCGCGCATCTCTGTATGTCATCTCATTCAGCCTGTGAGGTCTTTACTGAAAACTCTGAGATGCCGTTCTGTCATTAAGCTGGAAAAGAACTGTTTTATTTTTTTGATACCTAGAAGTGATACTAAGACTACGTTTACACGAAGCAGGGTATTTTCCTAAACGAATATCTGACCATCTACGTTTGCAAATAAAACTGCATGTACACAAGACCGTTTTTTTTTTTAAATGTGTTTACACGAACCCGTGTACATACATGCTGTCATGAGCACGCCAAACCACAGTGGCAGTCTAACGATAGCCTCAAGCTCACATTAACCAATCAGAACCCTGAAAAGTCGCACGTGAGAACATGTAAATGTAAACATTGGTCGCACATTTGGTGTACTTCTGTCGCATACTGTGACTTTGGCTGCCCAAAACTCCGTTTACCACAGTTTAGAACCAAACGCATAAACGGAGTTTTAAAAAAAAACACTTTGGCCGGAGTTTTTTTGGATAACCGTTTTACGGGGCGAATTCTCCGTTTGCGTCTAAATGAAAGGCTCAAATGTAGGGAAATGTCTTTGTTTATAAAAATACACATGCTCGTGTAAACGGGGTCTAAGAAGCTTGAACTTATTGAGGTTGAAATTTAGCCTGCCTCTTTTGTTGATCTTTGTTTAACTCTGACTGTTAGGCTTATGTGCATATTTGCACACATTGTAGTATGGCAAATGGTTCAGTGTAATGTTTTACCAAAACTCTTAACCAGAAATGTCTTACATAGCATCCACTGTCACACACACGCCGTAGTTTAAGTTGAAGCATTTTAGTTTCATTTGTTAATTACAAAGTCCTGTGGGACTGTCTTGATTTTACACCTTTTTTTTGTTATTCATTGTATTGTGTTGACGGTGTTTATTGGTGGACATTGTGGAGTTGGGTTTTTTTCGCTTATAAGGCAAAACATTTTCTGTGATGAGCACAAACACACATACACTGGCTTGTCTATCATCTCATTCTGCCTGTATTGAAAACTCTTTGAGATTTTGATCAAAGGTTATTTGTATTACCTTGCCGCTCTGTTATTAAACTGGAAATGGAACTGAATCGTTTTTTGTTTTGTTTTTATATAGTTTGTTGTAAGCAGTAATGTCTGATACAGTGTACTTGTATGCTAATATAATGTGAGCTGGAGCATAAAGAACTGGAGATTAAGTATTTTCAGCTTTAAAATCTCGGGTGAAAGAAGTAGGAACAATTGACAGTTAACTAAATTGAGATCAAGTTATAAAAACGAAAGGGTTTAAATACACCTGAATTAATATCATGTTTACTTGACATGGAAAGTTAGTTTGTTTTGAATAATTAAAAATCACTTAAACTTGTTTTCTTAAGTTATCAATACAAAAGGATTGAAGTGTACTTGAATTAATATCTAGTTCATTTAACTTGGAAAGAGTGTTTGTTTGAAATATTTTAGAAATCACCACAACTCATTATCTCAAATTTGTTCAACTGAAAATAGTTAGGCAGCCCGGACACTAACTTTTTTAAGTTAAAACCATGTTTTATTTTTTACAGTGTAGTCTTGCATGCTGCACTGTTTGTAGGCTAACAGTGACTTTGGCGGGTTAAATGATTGCAAAAGACATGCTGAAGTGAGTTTAACAAGTGTCATTTCATCTGCATATTATTCCAGACTAGCCTACTGGCTATTTGCCAAGGCTACATAAAGACCAAACTACCAAAATCTACATATTTTATTATCACAATTTCTAATAGGCCTTCCTTATTTGGTGTGCTGAGTAGAGACAATTAATTAACAAACATAGGCTATTCATCACTATTTCAGTATCTAAGAAGGCTAAAGTAATTTTTTATTGATATTTATTTTATTTTTTATTTATTTACTTATTTTTTTTTTGGGGGGGGGGCGGGGGGGTACCTCCCTGAAATGGCTTTTTGCAGGTTGGGATGTCTGCAACAGTCTGAAATAACAAAGGAAATCGCCATTAAGGCACTGGTATCTTACAGCAAAAGAATTCCAATTACAGTTAAGCAAATACAAATATAATTTAGAGTCGCATAAATTCATAGACATATTCAATCCTAAACTATGGTGCATTTCCATACTCAGTAACATAAATAAAATACTATATAACTATATGACTATATGATATATATGACTATATAATCTGGGCAAATTTAAGATATGCTTAGCTTCTGTTACCTGAGAAACAAAATTGGCATCTAGTGGTCAAACATTTATTTACGTTTAAACAATTGTACTATTAGTAACTTTAGAGTACTATAAATAATGAAAGAGGCTATTGTCTATTGACAGTCTGACTCTTGTCAGTAAAAGTTAACTTTTCAGCCGGTGGAGGGGGATTGGATGTCCCCACCAAAGCTGAGACCAAACCTACGCCCTTGCTAATATATTCCTGTCCACTTTTACTTTCCTGTCCAGTAAAGGCTTAAAAGGATATAAGAGATCATTATTTGTTTGGGACATGCTGTACTTTCCTTTTCAATGTTAAATAAATTTTCATCGATGCCAGGAAATTTTCATCCCTTAAGCCATATATGATTGTGCTCAATATCTTAGAAAAAATAGAGAATGCCAGAAAGTTAAAAAAACCCACAATGAGGTATGCGTCTATACTGACTGCCATAACCTGGGACTCCACATAAGGGCACATGACCTCCAGTGTGCTCAGGAAGAGCTGGAACAGGTGGAGCAGTATGGTGCGCTGGCCCTTAGAGGCCGACTGCTTGTCATCACCAGAGGCCCTGCGGGCCACGACAATGATGGAGATGTAGCAGAACAGCAGGATGCTCAAAATCATTAAGCAATCACCGATGTAATACATTGACTTCATCTCCATGTGCCAATCCTCGTAAAACATGATTTCATAGTAACAGAAGCCAAGCTCTTCAAAGTAGTCTTTTGTGGCAAAGGCGAGCATGATAAACAGGTCAACGAATGACATGAGAAAACACAGAAGCCAGATCAGGGCTATGTAAAGAACAGTCCTATTGGGGGCAAAAATGTCAACATGCTTTAGGGGCATGCAGATAGCAACATACCGCTCTAAACACATGGCTACTATAATGGTGGGTGAGACATTGGATAAAACATCCATGAGTATGACAACAGGTATACACAGCCAAATAGGCAACAGAAGCCGTACATAAATGGTGAGCACCACAAAATCTGTCATTACCAGAAGGCACGAGTCCGCAAACAGGGTCTGGGCGAAGAGCACATAGCGTGCCTCTGCCCTGAAGGCTTCTTTCTTTAAAAAGACAAAGATCATGAAGAGATCAACACTGAGAAACGGCCACACTAGGACCTGGACCAGGGCCATGAAGACGTTCAGGCGAACAGGATCAGTGCCCATCAACAGCACCTGCCCATCACTCTCGTTCCCAGGCTGGCTATCCATGATCCTCTCTGCTAGAGTACAGACTGTACAGACAGGGTGTTGCCCGGAGCAGAGGCACTGAGAAAAACAATGTACAAAATAGTCTATTAGTGGCCAAATAGTTTTTTCTTAATTCACTATAAATAAATCACTGTATATATTACATTATATTATAATATTATATTATAGAAGGAAGGCATAATTACATTGCTAGACAAAGTGCACTGAATTAAGAAATGAACTACTTACAGGCTCATCATTCACATCAGGACACAGAAGCACTGATTTTCGCCTCTTGCAGCCTGATTTTATATTACTACACCAGAGATCAAAATTTTCCCATGTTAAATGATTATTGCAGGTTGCCATGCAAAGATCGTTCTTCACCTGTCATCTGGTCTGAGGTGAAAATGAGATGGCATGTTGTTTTTATACCCTTTGATATGGGCTCTGGGGTCTGTTATGTTTTTGGCATGGTGATGACCACACCAGTTCCGTGATAAATTAAAGGGACAATATCTAATTAATGACACTGATTAAGGACTAACATTGCACCAGCAGATAATATTGCTTGAAACATGGCTGCTTATCAGAGTTGGTGAATAATGGTCATAATGAACTCAAGGAGCAGTGTAGCATTAGCATTGGCCGTGAGACACACGCATTTGATTAGTTTCACACACTCACTCGCCACACCCCCGATTTCTCACGCTGAAGTGTCAACCCGGTCGGTCAGATGCCTGAAAAATGAGTTTAGCCTATCTATAGATCAGTGCCGGCCCGAGCCTTTTGGGGGCCCTAAGCAGAATTTGATTTGGGGGCCCCCTCCCACAACGCAGAGTCACCTGTGCTTGGCGATAATTGACAACTTCACACTATAATGTCATATTATAAATTAATACAGTGAGGTTATGTATTAATACAGTGAGGTTATGTATTAATACAGTGACTGTCCCCTACTGTCCCCCTGGACACAGATGCATAAGGACCCTCTCCCCCTACCCTAGTTGTGCAAATGTGGGTACAAACGGGTGTGTGTGTGTGTGTGTGTGTGTGGGGGGGGGGGGGGGGGGGGGGGGGTAGATGTGATATCCTGTATTCTGGTGCATTTTTGGGATGGTCAGCTGGACAAGGGCAGTACCTAAATTTGTTCAGATTCATAGCCTTTTGCTTTTTGACTTATAGAGGTAGTGACTTCACACAACTACTTGGGGTTCAGGGTCCCTTGACCTCTTGGGCTCGGTAGGCTCATTCAGTAATCCATCCTTGCTCACATGCCAAAAATGTTTTGGGGCTCCGCTCTAGACTTCTGGCCCCATGTGCTTGGTAAACCAATGTATTATTATAGTTGTTATTTACACCAACCCTGTCACCTTTTAATCTTAGAGGGTACTAAATTCACTGATTTATTTGAAACATTCATATTCAAAGTGAAGCACTAAGGCTAAAGTTGAATTGAGAAATAACAAAATACAACTGCATTTATATTTGTTGTAAACAAGTACATCAGTTTAATGACTTGTTTTTCAACAGATTTGCAGAACAAATCCGCAAATGTGCATTAAATGAGCAATCTTCAACTACAAAATAAAACCACAATAGACAAACATTAATAATTAACAATAAAAAGATACTTATTCCTACTTCGTTCCTGGCTTTCAGGCATCTGCAACTCTGCAGTGGACGAACCTGCAATGATTAAATAAATACATAAATAAATAAAAAAAAAACTATGTTAAATGTGTCATGTCATATTAACAGGCTATGTAACCATTTGCCATCAAGAAAACCTCACCTTCTGTGTCATCAGCCATGGAGGCAGACACTTGATGAGGTAGAGTTAGGTAGAGGTAGAGATGTGCTCCAAAGTACTTCAACAGTGTCTCTGAAAAAAAAAGTGCATATTTGATCGAGCAGAATGAGTTTATTTTGCTATCATTACTTACACTCATCAACAAGCAATTCCACATGTAACAATTCATATTCTATTGGCAAATGAGGCATAATCAAAAGTATACTTAATTGCAGTATGGTGAACGCTTAACATGGTGATCTACTGCAGCCTAAATATTAGGGTAGCACCGCTACATCACTCGCCACTATCTTAATCAAATTTAAGTCTATTTTCATTACAGAAGTCTCCCCACCCAACATGGTATAGTTTCTCAAACACTACCATCTCTCTCCAAAGATCTTAGAGCAGAGCGCACGTACTGTTCCATCTTTGCCTATGAAGCTGGAATGTTACCGATGCCCAGAGTCGCGCTAGTCAGTGGGTAGGGGTTGGGACTGGGAGCCTGGGCTTAGCCTGCTGTTGCTATCAGACGTACCATTATGTTACATATTATTGAACAGTAATAAACTATCAACACTTTCAGGTGTGAAATCAGAAACAATCCCTCTGTGGTAAATTTGCCTTCAGCTATGTTTTCATGTAGCTACTGTAGTGCTAATGTCCACTTCAGTCAGCTAGCTAACTTTAATTTACAACATAAGCCCACCTAGAGCTAGGGTACATGCTTGATTGAACATCCAAAACAATCCCAATATCCTTAACATCTGAAATACACCTAGATAATAGGCATGGGCCAAATGATTCTATTCCGGGAATCAGTTCTTTCAGTTCCCTTCACCTTCACAAATCGTTTGTTTGATTCGTTCTTTCAGTTCTTTCAGTTCCTTAAGTCAAAATATGCTTTAGAGCACCGTCTTGGTTGTCTTAAGTCAAATATCCTTTAAAACACCGTCTCATATGGTGTGTTACATCATTTATGTAAATATCAAGCTTAATATTAAGCACATAAGTGCCTTTTTTCATAAATATACTGAATGGAATTCAGTAAGAATCATATGGCGTTTTTCCAAGTTCTAGCGCTGGCAGGCAGGCACGTTAGTAAAGCCAGGCCTATCATTTGTTTACCCATAGCAACGTGGTTGCTACCTGCTGTAGTACTCTCATTCACGTTTTAGATCGAGATGAAGCTCTGTTCGTTTGTATCTTTTATTACGTGACCATATTTTTGTATATTAAAAAGAACCAGTTCTCTTGTTTTGGGAATCAGTTCTCGTCGTTCACCTTCGGGATTCGTTCTTTCTGACCGAATCAGTCGCGAACTGCCCATGCTACTAGATAAATATATATTAATGGGAGACATTTCTCTGTCGATGGCGGGGATTTAGTTCTGGTGATGGCTTATATTCGATCATAACAGCTAGCTAGCTACCTCAAGCACAAAACATACTGTAAATAATCATGCAAACATACCTGTATCTTGCTCGTTTTTCTCCTCCTTTATCATTTTCTTCTTTCTGTTTTCGGCACTAGAGGGATACGTCCTTTTTTGTGACTTGTCTTAACATCTCACCGTCTCTTCCGATTTTTGAACTTGATGCAGTGTCTGCACGAATTGTCTATGCACCCGAGGTGTCTAGTTTATGCGCGTGACTCAAAGACTGGCAGACACAGTAGAGTAGAGGCAGGCATATTGATCATGAAATCAGAATTTTCTTGTTTTGAATTATTAATTGTTTAATTTATTCATTCATTGATGTCACTTGTTTACGTTATTTATTATGTAAAAAAAAAGAAAAGAAAGAAAGAAACTCGATTTGTGTAAGAAATAAACTCCATTGGAGGCCCCCTGGTGGCCATGGGGCCCCAAGCAGCCGCTTAGTTCGCTTATGCCTCGGGCCGGCCCTGCTATAGATCTACCTGTTGAGCCACGGTTATGCTTTCAGAGACGGTGAGAGGGTTCAAGAGCACCCCCTGTCTGAATTTTCTAAATTTTCTCTCATTTGCGATGCTACTTCAGAAGATGTCCCAGTCGCATTCATTCCCCCCGCATTTCCCCGGCTTCAGGTATGCTTTGAGTATTATTGAGTATTTTTCACGCTGAAGTGTCAACCTGGTAGATCAAATACCTGGCAGATGAGGTTCAACTAAACTAAACCTATACATATGTTTTATATGGTTCGCAAGAAAATTAACATTGAACCGACGTGCAATTTAGGCTAATCATATTTGCATTTTGCACACGGTGCACACCCATTACTCACACAACACGTGGCAAACCCAATATCACAATAAACAGCAAACCATACCGAATACGAGGATATAAAGCATGCCTCTGTGCAATAAGTGGTTCCTGAGTAATCCGGTTTTAAAATGGCAACACATTTCTACATAGCCTCATTGGGGCGAAATTATAATGTATTCTAATGTAAACTATTTGTCAGTAGGCCTACATACATTTTTGTAAATTGCTCAGCCATAGATTATCCCACTATCATGGTTCTTATATTGTCAGGTTCCAGCCAATGATATTACAGATAAATGAATATATTTATATTGGCATGCTTCCTAGTGACATTAATGCAAAAATATGAAGAAAATCAAATAACGAGACACAAATATTGATATAAAGCCTGACATAAGCCATATGCAAACATTCACATCATGCAGATATGGGTACATCCTGAAAAAGGAATAGCATGTAGGCTATAGGCTATGGCCATTACAATGACCAATATATTATCTTAAATAAACTAGCTGAATAACACAGGTGACCACTTCTGCATAATTTCATGGAGTGCTGAAATGTACACACATTTCTGAACATTTCTGAACTGTGAAATGTAGCATATGTTTTTGTGGTTGTGAACTTATTGCAATATCACTATAACTATTCCACCTGTGTGTGCATGGTTATAATTCTGAAGTGCAAAATAGCTTAGGCTACAGCACAAATATTTCCATAAAAATAAGCAAGTCTGACCTCTGAATTTATTTTGAAAGTGCACCTGATTAATGCTTTTAAAAGTTAAAATATACAAACATTTCTTAAATTCTTACAAAACACCCACCAACTTTTTAAAATTGTTAGTTTGGACCCCCCCACTTTTGCCGTGCGAAATACCAGTGCTGTTTTCAGCATCTGTTTAGTGCTTCATTGTCATTTTCATTGGATTCTCCCATTTGCGCGTAAATCGCTCATAAACTTTTTTTTTTTGTTACACGCATTCTCCCATTCCTCTTCTGTCACACACACAGTGACAAGCGCCAAATCCCCTGCAGTGTTGAAGAGATCAGTCATCCCCCTCACTTTTGATAAGGTAAAAAGCCTTATAGGTACGCCAAATAAATAAAAACCTATAGGTTTACGCTAGGCTATGTAAAACTCCCCATTACCAGCATCACGTCACTAACCAAGACTGCACAATCTCTATTCACTCTGTTGGATATCTGAATCCAGTTTGTCTACTTAGATACTGTAAATCCTCAAATTATGGCCAGGGTCTTAAGACAAAGTACAGGCCTTTAGGGGCAGGATTGTATTCGAGACAGCCCTTTATTTCTTATGCGAGTTTTATTTTGAGACATGCGTTTCTTGGAGCGGCATACTGGTAGGCTATCAAAAGCATGACATTTTCGGTTTAGTTTGATATTTAATTTACTTTTGGACCGTTTGATTTTGTTTATATTGTTAAATGTTGGGACTGATGGGCACTGAAATCTGGGGAGGTATTTGATGATCACTATTACGTTCCATGTAGTTGAAAGAGTGTCGGGATTTCAAACAAACCATCTGCTTTCATGCGTTCATTGAACGTCTGCGGTGCTGTAATGGAAACCTTATTGCGTAGCCAAGTAGCCTTGAGTTATTTTTAAATTATGCATGATTTACTTGTTATTAATTTCGTAGGCTGGCTTTATTTTGTTATATAGAAGTATCTAAATAACCTGTTAAAATGTACCAGAATTCAGGAAATTGCATCTAGTCCAAAAAAAAAATTCTGGGGGAAGACTCCCATACCCCCCCCTCTGAAATGTCCCACCCACTTTCACAATGCCTCCGACACCCATGGTCCTAGTAGTAGGCTAGATCCCTTTGATACCAATGTTCATTTAACTCTGGGACCCTGGTCCCAGGGATGGATTACTGCACGGGCCTTCCGGGCCCAGACCCAGGGGCCCAAGGTGTCAGGGGGCCCTGAAGCCCAAGCCTTTGCATGGAATCATTGCCTCAATATCAACACATCAGGATGTAGGCTATGAATCTGATTGAATTTAGTATTGGCCATCCCCAAAATGCTAGCCTGACGAGCCAGACCCACATTAAAATGTAGGGTCTGGGCACTCACCGTTCGCAGTGCTCAGTCCGAGGGGCGGGATAATCGGTTGTCTTTCAAATTCCCTCTGACAGTACTGAGTCCCATGCGTTTTCCCACCAGCGGAGCTAGTTGGCTAGTTTAAACTTTTGCCATCTCAAAACAAGCTTAACTCGTGTCACACGGTTGGCCAACAGCAATATCCATCTTCTTTGTTTTCAAGTAGCAGGGAATTCAAGCCAAACTGTTGCAACTGTGCCATTAATCATTATGTTATGCCCCCCTAACGACTCTATAGACGATTTGATTGGCCTGATATAAGTTTAATTTTTCGAGCTCACAAGCCAACGGAGAGTTGCTAGACTAGCCCTGGAAGCATATGTAATTTGCTGCCGCTAGGGTGTGTCTAGATTTCTAAGCTACCAAAATGCACCAGAATACAGGAAATCACATCAAACAAATGAAAAAAATTCTGGGGGAAGACCCCCAAACCCCCCTTCCACATATGCGACAATTAGTGGGGAGCCCTTAATACATGTGGGCCCAGGGGCCCAAAAGTTCATAATCCGTCCATGCCTGGTCCCTACACCTGAGAACCACTGATGTACGTTTTTTTACTGCACCCACCGTTAGCATAGCTTAGCATAGCTCATTGAGGTTGGCAGTTCCAACTAGCCCAGGGGTCGGCAACCCGCGGCTCCGGAGCCGCATGCGGCTCTTTGATCCCTCTGATGCGGCTCAGCTTTTGAAAATAATTAATGAGTATTTAATTAAAATGTATTTTATTTTAGCTTGTTCATTTTCAAAATCTAATATTGTAGGTCTATCTGAGTAATTTATATAACTTTCCCCCTCACTTGACTCACTTGTAACCGTAGCCTGCACAATATTGTTACCATGGCGGTTCTTCACCTCACTGAATATGAGCCAGCCAGACTCCAAGGCCATCACCAAATCTAATCTCTGGTAGGCCTAATGTTCAAAATCGCCAATGACATGTCAACGAAAATTGAGTGTTGTGTTGTTAACTATGATGTTACTTTGCATACCAAAGGACACTGGGAAAATAGGGGGTGGTGTTTAGCTAAGGCCTATACTTCTGTCATTCCACTTTACATTTCAAGTTACTTGCACATTACTTTTAAAACTAGTAGAAAATGTATTTAAAAATCCTCTGTTGAATGAAAGTAACTGTACGTTAAATATCCAAACTTTTTCTTGTAACTGTCTTTATGTGGCTCTTCTGAGATTGAAAAAAAATAAATTTAGTAAAAGTGGCTCTCTAGGCAAAAAAGGTTCCCGAACCCTGGCGTAGGGGAGGTAGCCTGGCTAACGTCAGACCTCATCTCATTGAAATGGGGTCTGAGAACTACACGCAAAGATTGTTAAGGCGGAGCAAGATATTTCATCCCCCTTTATGCAGAGCAGAGGCAGCGACTGCTCCATTTAAGTCTATGGCCATAACTCAGAATTTCACCACATACTAAGATCTTGGTTCTATATGGTTAGGAATGTGAATTGATCCTCAAACCCTTCTGAACATTTCAGGTACATTTTTAGCATTTCTGAGCATTCCAATCTGGAGAAAATCGACCATATATCAGGTGAGCGCCGGTTATTTATTCCACTGTTCAGGGCCGCGTTTGTGCATTGGGCAAAGGGGCTGCTGCCCCGGGCCCCGGCCACTAGGGGGCCCCGGCGCTGGACATTTAAAAAAGAAAACAAGTGTCTTATTGTCATCTGTCTTTGCCCGTATCACTGCATGCTATCACAGACAACAATGGCTTCGCATGAGACAATTACGAAATATGAAAGCGGATCTCGAAAAAAGAGAGAGCTTCAGCAAGACGTTCTCAGTAAGGCGCGCCAAAGCCATGGCCGTACGCACTGTGCGTATCAGCCAAGCTAGGCTACTCAACAACGAGAGAGAATTTCCCCTGTGTGCGTGTATTCACACCAAATTGGCCTAGGCTACCATAACTTCTCAACTCTGCACAGCCTATTCCATTAACTGCATGCCAGTAGGCTATTTACAATTTTCTGTAAAGTAAAGTTTGTAATGTTATCAAAATCAACTTTATGCAGAACTATGCATGCGCGCACCTTTTGTTGTAGGCTAGCTTGTTGTTTTCTATTACTATCTATGCTGGTTATCAGCACACAATGGTAAGCTAATTCATTAACTCGAGACTCATGGATATAACACGTTTTTTTAAACAACGAAAACAGAAAGGATGGAGACAGCAAAGCGAGTTATTTCAAATGGGCAAGCCGCAAGCACAAGGTAGGCAAGATTATTGCTTGTCAAAACGTTAGGCTAGCATTACCACTGTTTAAAGCCATACGTGAACGTAGTCTTCGCTAGAACAAAACTAGGTAACTTTAGCCTTTATAGCGCTATACAAAGTTGTCCAAATAAATAGGTCGTTGTTAGGCGTTGTTGTTATAAAGATATTGCATGTGGATGTTATTAGCCTACTACAGTATGTAGGCTACTTTTTAACTGACCAATGCAGGAACCTAACCGGGACAAATATTATCAAAGCGTTGAAAATTATGTGGGTGTGTGCGTACCAGACATGTGGACTCGAGTCACATGACTTGGACTCGAGTCAGACTCGAGTCATGATTTTAATGACTTCAGACTTGACTTGATAAAATTCGGCATGACTTGCGACTCGATTTGGACTTGAATACTATTCACTTGAGACTTGACTCGGACTTTGCCTCTTTGACTTGTGATGACTTGACATGTCTCGAATCAAAAACTAAATTTCCTGATCGTGGACCAGTCACCCCACAGACGCTTTCCCGCGACTAAAAAAAAAAAAAAAAAAATAGCGGAGACAAGCGGCCAGAGCACAGTACAGTACTGCCGCTACCCCCACACGCGTTACGCACTGTGTGTAGGGCACCAAGAGACAGAGGAAGGACCAACATTTAGCCAATCACTAGTAGCTTTACTGCAAACTGATTTGCACTCTTGTTAGAGAACGTTTAATGTCAAAAAGCACCAACAGCATGTTACATAAAGTTGATACTTTTCGAGTCCTCTCCATTAAGATCCAACTTGAACTTATGCTAGCCTACTGCATTTAATTGAGAACGCATCCAAGCACGCACGAGAGGGAGAGAAAATGAGTAGGTTCCAGCTGGCTTGTCATTGTTGATGATGATTGATATCTTCTTTTAAATATAAGAAACATATAAAAGGAAATCGTGAAGGCAACAAATACGAGATTAGAGGAGATTGTGAATTATCCGGTTCTCACTAGCCTACTGTACTGTTATAAACTATGAGATCCAGGTCACTATGACATAGCTGCACTCACTGTGATTTGGAAAGTGGACAAGAATATTATGAAGAGTTGTCTTTGCCTTGTGTAATGGAACTGGTCTTAATAGTCTTGAAGTATTCAATAATTTATTTACATGAAGCACATGATATGCCGATTGAAATACATTTCACTCAGCTACTGTAGCTAGGTGGCTACTGGCTACCAGGCTCATAATTCACTTTTAATTGCAAACAGAAAATGTCAAGCAAGCATCATGTCATACATGCTTCTCTTTCCAAGGGAATGAAAGCTGTTTGTGCCAACTTAATATCATGCTTATCGTTGTTAATATTGTGCTATACATGTGGCACAAACAATGTTTGAGTTTGTGGACTAGCCATAGGCTATATTTGAACGGAGCTGGTAAAAGAAGGATCATTATGAGAACGTGTGACACAATGGGCTTAAAGTGACAGTGCACCATTTACAAATGAGATAAACAGCATCAAATGTGTAGTATTTCTTAAGAAATGAATACTTTAAAACAAAATTACTGTCATTATTATCTTTTAAATAATATAAAAGTGTTGACCTTGGCTTCCCTTATGAGTCGCCACTGCCACAGCCTAATAAATTGTTTGCAGGCAAATCTGTGGCCTAGCGCAGTGAACTGCCATCAGTCAAATTATTACTCATCCTTACAGTGGGCTCCGCAATTTGGAAAAACAATATATATATTTGCAGCTGTGCTGAGTGTTATGTAGCTATCCGTTTACAGATTACACAGGTATGCGCATGCATATGTCGTAAAAGATTACAAGACAGAAACATTGAACATATTTTAATCTGTATTTATAAACAAAAAATACTGTGGATTAGATGGAAGTGCTAAAATTATGATCGATAGTCTAATAATGGCATTATTAAGTGAAGAGTACCTGATGACTTGTTCAGGACTTGAAAAAGATTGGGACTTGGACTTGGACTCGACTTGGCTTTGATGTGACTTGGACTTGGACTCGACTTGCCCTTCTCTGTATTTACTTGGGACTTGACTTGGACTTGACTGCTAAGACTTGGGACTTACTTGTGACTTGCCAAACAGTGACTTGGTCCCACCTCTGGTGCGTACCATCGCATTCATTCCTGCAGGTGCCCTGTCCACTTTTTTCAAAACGAGGATCAAAATAGGGATAAGTCCACGTCTAGGCATACTACCCCTGTCCCTGACAACATTACCGTTATCGGCTGCGACACCCCCCTTGTTTGTATTTGATGTGGTTGGGCTGTGTGTGTGCGCTAGACTGCGTGTTTCAATGTATTTGACGTCGTGGCTGGCTAGGGCTGCGTGTTACAGTGTATTACAGACAGCGTGTTACAATGCATCATGATGTGGCTGTGTGCGTGCGCGCCAAACTCTAGGCTACAATGTTTCATGAGTTCAGAGTTCGGCAGTTGCACATTTTAGTCTGACCTGGGTACCACTGGCAGTTTTCAAGCCTAAGTTGAAGTAATTGATGGTAATATTTCATGGTTGATTTTTTTGTGTGCATTGCCCCATGTTTGTAGGCTACTTGTTTTTTGTATGTTGGTACAATTGTATGTTGGTTATACGGTTCCACAATATAAATGCAAATTTCATTTTTACATTACGTCTGTCATAATTGAATTGCCTCTCTCTCTCTCTTTCTTATGTATATTGATAATAATAATAATAATAGTAATATATATTGAAAAAAAATGGGGGGGGGGCCCTCGGGGAGGCCTCTGCCACGGGCCCCAGATGACCTTAACCTGGCCCTGCCACTGTTGGCCGGTTGCAACGTACACTGATCAATACGTCATCGACACGCCTCTTTATGCAGACATGATTCGATCCCCATTTCGCGCCCATAGACATGAACTACGACGAAGTATCTTACTCCTTACTCCGCCTTAACAATCTTTGCTACACGTTCATTTTCTCGTATTTGAAGCGTGGTTTACGAATGCCCAGAGCCGTTTATTGGGCGCTACGAATGTCTATCAAATGTGTCTGTACGTAGCTCACAACCGCTTCGGTGTGTCGTCATCGTCTTGCTGTCCCCCCTCCGTTCTGTTATTGCTTCCTTCGTTGAGGTGAAAACGAAGTCCATGGAATCCAGGCTGCCTAGCAGCGTGAATAAAATTGCGCGCAAGGCAGCATGGGAAAACCCAGGCTATAGGGGAGGTGCGGGCTGAAGCCAACCTGTTTGAGGGAGAGCGGTGCATGGAGAGAATGCGTGCTCTAGCCTGCGCATATACTACAGTACAATGTACAATGAAATAATGTATCTATGCTAATCTATATTTTTAATAAGCAATCACTGTATGGCAACAATAAGTCAATATATTAGAGATATTGTGAGTAACGCAGGAATGGACGTTACAAATTACTGAAATTTGAATTGTAATGCGTTACCTTACTTTGTTACCCAATAAAGTAACGAAATTACAATAACGCACAGTAAGTACAGTACTTCTTAACACGTTACCCCCAACACTGTCCACAACACTGAATTGAAAATATGCAAATATATTTAATATGAAAATATATTTAAGGTTAATGCAAAGATTTTATATTAATGTAGGTGTCCCCAACTGATTTGAGGGCCGCTTAGGCCAAATATGCCAGGGCCGATTTTTTTGTCCCAGTCCATCCCTGGTATCCATGGTTACTCTTTACTCACTCCCTTCAGCTTCCCATGCTGTGCCTAAAACATCTGATTTATACTATCCAACAGATTGTGGCTATCAAACCCTTCTGTAATCGACAAGTTAACTCAAGTTAACTGTATGATTGTTCCCTGCTGGAATTTTTTTTAGCTAGAAACCAGCTTATACTGTATGTATATGGTTTTATATATGGAATCTGAATTGTGTTTAACCACACAGCTCAGCCCTGCACTCGCCCGGATTCCAACCTGCACACATGCAATACCTCAGATCAGGAGTCAAGCACGCTAAAAATCGAGCTAACAAGCATAGGCTGCTAGCTCTCTCACTAGCATGTCTCTTAAGGCAGCGGGAGGGAGATTTACCTAGGGAGATTTTGTTCTGGGTTAACTAGGCTAAAGTGAGATTTCCCCTTTCTGTTCCTCTCTCCTTTGTCTCTGTCTCAAATGCACATGCACACCTACGGTGCCGTGGAGGGGACATGGTGGTGAAAAATATACATTGTGCGCACATTTAATTAAATGAGCGCACGATTAACAGAACGAGGGAATTAAATAAATAAACGTTTGAGCGTTTTAACTACATTGTTCCCACGTTTAATTAAACCAGTGTAACAGAGGTTGTCTCTCCCCTGATCACTCTGCGTTGTGTATTGTGGAAATGATGGATGCCATAACCAACCTTTATTTTGGTGTTTATTGCTGAAGAAAAGCAAGAAAAAGAAACACAACTCAGGCAAAGAACGACACAAAACAAACATACACATACATAACAAACACATAAACTGTGGCATACCTGATGAAAAGCAAGAAAAAGAAACACAGCTCAGGCACGGAGCAAGCCAGACGCATCACTGCTCCTGCCAAAGAAATCAGGTAGACCAAACAATTTCAGAAACCGGCCGGCTAGCAACCAGCAACAGTCATAAGGAAATGCACAAACGTTTTATTAAACAGTCCCTCCAGGATTTCGCGAGGATTTTTTGAGATTGTTGCGACCTAAAATGGCTGATTTCGCGACAACTTTTCTAAAAAATTGCGATGGAAGTTGCGGTGTTTTTAGCTGTTTGTTGCAGAGAGATTGCGGGAGAAAGTGAAAATTGCAAAAATAGTTTTTGTTTTTAGTTTTTTTAATTGAGGGCAATTACTGTAAGGTTAGTACGACCAAAATCACACTGATCATCTTGATGCTTATTAAAAGGGATAAATAAAGGTAAATAGTAAGGATTACAGAAAATCAAAGTAGTAAAGTATTTGGTAATTCATATTAAGTTCATAGCTTTTTAACTCATTAAAGAAATTATCCGGAGTAAAATGCACTTTAGATCAATTTACGGATGGAAGTGACTGAGGCATGTCATTTTGCCGCTACAAAACGCTATTTTTATACCTCTTATACAGTTCCAAACAACATTACACTTACGTGGTAGTGAGTAGAGGGTCCCTAAAGCCAAATCGAAATATCCCGAGGTCTTTATGTGGTCGGATAGAGAGTCCAGAATGAATTTCATCAAGCCAGTACCTTTCCGGAAATGTTGCCATATTTGCTGCCATCTTCAGGGGAAAGTCCGTAGGAGTCGATTGCTGAGTGTGGAGTAACACGCTCTGGAAATTCACAATTTCGTCGCCGTTTTTTTTTTTTTTTTTTTTTAAACATAGTCCAGTATTTCTTTCGAAATTGAAATGAAGTTGTATGGACTGGACTATGTTTTTTTTTTTTTTTTTTTAAAACGGCGACGAAATTGTGAATTTCCAAAGTGTGTTACTCCACAGGGGAGACCGCACGCCAGGTCAAAAACATTAGAAAGAGACCACCGTGCCCTCCTCAGGGGCTGAGCGGAGTCGCGCTTGCAAGAGGACACGTCCTTGCCAGAGTACCGAATATGTCGGTGATAGAAACACAGATGTTACCGCCCAAGAGGAGGAGGAATTATGGAGCCCGACAGCAGTAGAAAGGTAGCCTGGAAAATCCAGACCCTGGTAATCTAGAAAGATTACGGGTCTGGCCACGAACAATGTAATGGCCCAATTTGAGGGGCGGCACCAAGCATGCATTTGAAAATCTCACTGCACGCAATTGGATTACACTAGACCAATGTTTACCAACGTTGCAGCGCTGTCGTCATCAGTTTAGCTCGACTCTGGCCCGCCTATATCAGATACGCTGATTTGATTGGTTTCACGGGATGCAAGGGGTAAAAGTAACGTGCATCATTGCTCATTGCCAGAGTGTCTTGCAGAGACATTCCATTGTGCTCACTGTACTACTCTGGATTTCCAGGGTAGTACAAAGGTGGTTTTGTGAACAGAAAAACTATATTTATCTCACACAAGTTCTTTTGACCCAGAAATGTAAGTGTCAGAAGAGTGACAGGCTCAGTGCATATTTCATAAAAGACGCTATCTTTCCATTTCTAAAAAAAAAAACAGGGATTTTGATGAAAACTAGCCACTGTTTAGCTTGGGATTTCTCAGGAACAGAGGCATGTAGAAATAAATGGTTTGTAGCCACTGAGAGCTTAAAGTCTTGCCTTTCAAACGACAACAATGCTCTAGATTGCTGGCTCTCTTGGCCAAAGCTTCCGAAAACAGCGCGGCATTCAAATTGTTAATACATCATAATTCATAATGATGTTCCCACCGTACGTACCTAATGCTTTAGTTAATGTGTTGTTGATGCATGAGGTCACGAATGATCGACTATGAAAGCATGTCAATTCCTGATGATTCATGAGATATTAAGGAATTAAGTAATGCATACATCATGAATTAATTCATGGATGGATTCATAATAATTCATGTACCCTTACCATAAAGTCTTACCACCTAGGGTAAAAAGTAAAAGAAAATCATCAAAGCACATCGGCATGTTTTTCTAGTTCTTCTTACCCACTACAGTTTAATCACTTCAGTGTGTGAAATTAGACTGTGAATAACTCTGTCAACAGCAAGGCCAGCAAACACTACACAGACACAGCATGTTATGACGTCAGTTCACCACAGCGGCATGTCCTATCTGTACTTGGAGTGCATAGAAAAGTGTCTTTTTGGTGGATATAACAGGTATCCTTTGAATGTGGCCTATCAAACTGTGACAAATAACTCCTCCTAGTCTTGTAAAGCAAGTAAGATAATATCAATTTCAGTTTTAAATTAATGTTTCATTCAACCTACATAATGATACGATTTCTTCTGCACCTTGCATAATATTTCATGGCTGTGTTAAACTTCTCATCTCTGAAACCATAGATGAGAGGACTTATGGACCTGGCCAAAAGACCAAATGCAATAAAATTGAAATAGCACACTATCAGGAATGTATCCAGATCAATGACCCTCACCCTGGCCTGGATATAAGGGGTCATTATCTTGAAAGTGCAAAAGACAAGCTGAATGAGGTGGAGAGAGAGAGTGCGTCTGCCTTTTGCTGCTGCCACCTTGCTCTCTCCAGAGGCTCTTTTAGCGGCAACGATGATGGACCCATAGCAGAAGAGCAGAATAAGCAGAATCACCACATAGTTCACAATGTAGAAGTAAGCCCGCATGAAGACCTGCCACTCTTTCACCACAAGTATTTCGTAATAACAAAAATTTAGTTCCCCGAAATAACTCTCAGACACAGTCGCAAGAAACATGCTGAAGTCTATGAGCGGCTTGATGAGGCTGAGAAGCCAGACCATGGCCACGGCGAGTTTGGTCCTGTCAGGAGAGAAAATGTCGACATGACGCAGGGGCATGCAGACCGCCACGTAGCGCTCCACACACATCACGGTGATTACGGTGGCCGAGAGCTCGGTGACAGTCTTGAGGAGAAGGACAAAGGGGATGCAAGCACCGATAGGCAGCAGCAAGTGCATGTGGATGCTCAGCACCACAAAGTCCGTCATGAGCAGGTACATGGAGTCTCCCAGCAGGCTCTGTGCGAATAGCACATAGCGAGCTTCGGCACGAAGCGCCCGTCTCCTCAGCAACACGACCAGCATGAAGAGGTCAATGCAGAGGAAGGGCCACACGAAGAGCTGCGTCACTGCCGTGGTCGCGTTCAGACGCTGAGGGTCATTGCCTTTCAGGAGCTGCTGCTCGGTGCCGTTGAAACTCTGTTGCTGCTGGCTGCTGTTCATAGAGTTTGTGCTTGGTTTCGCTGATCTGCAGGGGGAAAAAACAGCCCACACTAGCTATAATTTACGGCACCAATGTGTTATAAGGCATTTGCAGTCACAGTTATTAGGGACCGTTCGTTATTTATAAACGGGGTCACCGGAGGGATTTTGAGTGCTTCAATCAAAAGTTGCATGACCCTCCCCTGCCTGCAAGAAAATTTTCAACGATCCTCCAGCAGTCTTTTCAAAAAAGACATGACCCTCCCCGGCCAATCATCAATACCTTCCGCCCACGCTATAGAGCGCTATGAAAACAAATCGACTTAAACAATCGTTCTTAACTCACCCTCTGCTTTCTGATCTTACACATCACACTTCACCAAGATGGTGGCCATTTCAGTAGATTTACTCACTAACATTGTTGTGGAAACACAATAAGCATGGAAACTAAATGCACACTTCCTGCAACTGCATTAGCCTACTTGAAATAATTTACTCCTCTAGTAAGTATTCACAAGAAATAAAACAATAAAACATTGAGACCATTCAACAAAGCACACTGGGTAATAACAAATTCAACACATGAACTTGTTGCTATGGACTCGTCTCTAGGCTTCCTTCCTCTAGGCTTTGGCTTCCCAAAGCTGAACATTATCCAAAACTCAATTTCTCAGACGAGCGTCAATTTGGGAGCTTGCTACACTCCTTCCTTCTCAAATGACTTGAAAAGACCGTTTGCACAATTTCACAAATAATCACAGGGACCGAAAAATACCTAACATGCCAACTTTTTCCGGGTTTAGGCCTATCATTTTAACTTTGTCTTAAAAAGTTAAAATGATCCTTTAAAACTGTCTTGCCGTTTTAATATTTTCCCGTAGAATATCCCATATTACTGTAATACTCTCATAACATTAGTCCTGCATTCTGGCCTGTCTCTGTGTTGTCCTGTTGTTACCCCTTGCCCTTCCAGAGAAACAAATGTATTCAAATCATCGTTTTGCTTGCTTGAATGCGAACTCAGAGTGATGTTAACCTACAGTAGGCCTATTTAAGTTAACAACGTGGTTGTTGTGAGAGCACGATTCATTGGCGCTTGCAGTGTTCGGCCGTAGGCTATGTCTACGTGCGCACCTGCCAGGCTAAGAGCCAAAGAAATCCCCCTGTATATTCACTCCAAGTTGGCCTACCATAACTTACCAACTCTAGCCTACACTGTAGACCATAAACTGGCTATTTATATGACCAATGTATTTGTATTCTGTATTCTGCTTTATGAAGCAGAATTACGCACTGCTACTTGGAACGTAACACATTTTTGTTGGCAGGAGAGAGAATGACAGCGATTAACAAATTGCACTTGTTGCTGGTTACCAATAAATAGGGCCTACTATATATTTTTTTGCAAACAACAAAAACAGAAAGGATGGAGACAGCAAAGCTAGAGATGGGCAGGAACATGGTCAATTGGTAGAAATGCTTGTCAAAACGTTAGGAGCTGGATGTGTGGATGAATGAAGCACAAGTATGCTTTATAAGCATGCACACTGTTTAAATTTAGGCTAGGCTACACCGTAAACTACAAGTAAACCAAAGTTAGCTTTTTTAGGGCTGGATAAAGTTGACCAAATGGATATAGGCTGTTAAGCGTGAATAAAGTAGGCTACTTTGTTGCTCCAACCCTTCCAACGTTAATGGGGACGGATGTTTTCCGTATTTTGTGTGAGAAATCTCCCTTATTTTCATTGTTCAATGTTGACAGATAGAGAACGTTATATGGCGACAGAAATCAACAATCAAACAAGCCACTTTGATTTTTTGCTGTTTTCATTAATACAAAAGATGGGTGACCCCCCCTCCTAGACAAAAAAAAATTAGGTGACCCTCCCCTCAACAAAGAATAAAAAGACATGACCCTCCCCTATTTTCCTCCGGTGACCCCGTTTATAAATAACGAACGGTCCCTTACTTCAAAAAGTGTAACATATTTATTTCCAAATCAATCAAATATACCATAAAAGTGCAATATTTTGCTAATTATTAATTGTAATAAAGAACATATCGCTGCTGTTGGGTGGAAGCCTCATATCTTCAAATCCATTTATTTTCAGGAAATAGAAAAAACCTTAATTTAAATAATCCAACATTGTGTCATCATCAAAAAAAAAATAAAAAATTGGAGATACATGGTTTCCACCCGACAGCAGCTATATGTAATTTAATAAAGCAGACATATGCAGCAATACTATACAGCCAGTGTGCAGAATCTACAACAACAGTTAACAGTTTCCTTTCACATGTAAAAACTAAATGCTAATTCATAGTTATTATTAGTTCCACTGTATGTGTAATAAAAAAATCAGTCAGTAAAAAATACATTTCAGTTATAAACAACACAATATAAACTATATATAATAGTATATAAGTATTTAAAAATCTTGCTGTAAGTGTGTTTAATCTTCTCAATGTCCTAAATATGCAAGATACTCAGCAATGCTGATCTTGGTACCTAACTGTGTAATGTTCTAGCAGAGCTATAGAACATTTGTACAGTCTTAAATAATTAAGTAGCCGTTACCTCTCATCTGTCTACTGGTAACCAAGACCAGTTATACACACAGAACCAGACCTTTATATTGATGAGGAGGTTGAATGTGCATTTGGAGTCGCACAGGCAGGGGCGCCGCTAGGGAGAGGAAAGTTAGATTCAGATTCAGATTTCATTTTATTGGTTTGACATGGCAGAAACATTATAAAAACGTAATGTTTTTACAGTTCTGAATTTAGTCAAACAACAAAGTAGAACTCATAAAAAGGGCATATATAAAACAAGCTAAAATTATCAAGAGGACAAGTGCAATAAGTATAAAATTACTTATAGCACAGTTTAAGAGCATGTGGGATAAAAGAGAGTTCATGTTTTTTGGTTCTGCTCCTAACCAGCTCCCTATGTCTTCTCAATGAGTAGACAGTTGTAGAGGTCCTAGTGAGAAACATAACTAGTTAGGACTATTCTAAGGGCCCAGAACTGACAGGGGGCCCCAAGAGAGCCCCCCTCTGATTATACTATTAATGTAATCTCTGAGATTCTCAGTGAGATTAACAAAGACTTTCTAATGAGGAGACACAGCACTCAAAAAATGCTCCATATAAATGCATGGGGTTAGTTTGTAACGCCAATATGGCAGTTGTCTACTCAGGACTTTGAGATTAATTACTAATGCCAGTTATTGGCTTATGGCATTGTCTGCTTATGTTAAAGGGTGAGAAAAACGTTTGATATGTATCAATGTGAATCTTTGCACAAGTCAGTGAGTACAATGAGTTAATCTCACTCTGCAACCCTTTAAGAGACTTTAAGAGTAGAGAGACTTCTTTGAGTCCTCGTTGGTGGAGTGATTTACCTCTGTGGCACTAGCAGCTGTGGCTTCAATACTACATTCAGATTCAATGGAGGCCCAGCTAGAATCCGACCCCCGGTCATTTCCCGATCCCAATTCCATGTCTCTCGCCCATTCACTTTTTTTTTAGGGTAAGGCTATTTGCACCCCTGGTACAATTAGCAGTGTATGCTATTCGTACCCTGATGCAATAAGAAGTTAATTCTATTTGTACCCCGATGCACACAGCAATGTGTCCTATTAGTACCCCATCTGGTACAAATACCAATGTATGCTATTCGTACCCCGGTGCACACAGCAATGTGTTCTATTAGTACCCTGTCTGGTACAAATATCTATATGCTATTCGTACCCCGGTGCACACAGCAATGTGTTCTATTAGTACCCCGTCTGGTACAAATATCAATGTATGCTATTCGTACCCCAGTGCACACAGCAATGTGTTCTATTAATACCCCGTCTGGTACAAATATCAGTGTATGCTATTTGCCAGACATGTGGACTCGAGTCACATGACTTGGACTCGAGTCAGACTCGAGTCATGATTTTAATGACTTCAGACTTGACTTGATAAAATTCGGCATGACTTGCGACTCGACTTGGACTTGAATACTATTCACTTGAGACTTGACTCGGACTTTGCCTCTTTGACTTGTGATGACTTGACATGTCTCGAAACCAAAAACTAAATTTCCTGATCGTGGACCAGTCACCCCACAGACGCTTTCCCGCGACTAAAAAAATAAATAAAAAAATAGCGGAGACAAGCGGCCAGAGCACAGTACAGTACTGCCGCTACCCCCACACGCGTTACGCACTGTGTGTAGGGCACCAAGAGACAGAGGAAGGACCAACATTTAGCCAATCACTAGTAGCTTTACTGCAAACTGATTTGCACTCTTGTTAGAGAACGTTTAATGTCAAAAAGCACCAACAGCATGTTACATAAAGTTGATACTTTTCGAGTCCTCTCCATTAAGATCCAACTTGAACTTATGCTAGCCTACTGCATTTAATTGAGAACGCATCCAAGCACGCACGAGAGGGAGAGAAAATGAGTAGGTTCCAGCTGGCTTGTCATTGTTGATGATGATTGATATCTTCTTTTAAATATAAGAAACATATAAAAGGAAATCGTGAAGGCAACAAATACGAGATTAGAGGAGATTGTGAATTATCCGGTTCTCACTAGCCTACTGTACTGTTATAAACTATGAGATCCAGGTCACTATGACATAGCTGCACTCACTGTGATTTGGAAAGTGGACAAGAATATTATGAAGAGTTGTCTTTGCCTTGTGTAATGGAACTGGTCTTAATAGTCTTGAAGTATTCAATAATTTATTTACATGAAGCACATGATATGCCGATTGAAATACATTTCACTCAGCTACTGTAGCTAGGTGGTTACTGGCTACCAGGCTCATAATTCACTTTTAATTGCAAACAGAAAATGTCAAGCAAGCATCATGTCATACATGCTTCTCTTTCCAAGGGAATGAAAGCTGTTTGTGCCAACTTAATATCATGCTTATCGTTGTTAATATTGTGCTATACATGTGGCACAAACAATGTTTGAGTTTGTGGACTAGCCATAGGCTATATTTGAACGGAGCTGGTAAAAGAAGGATCATTATGAGAACGTGTGACACAATGGGCTTAAAGTGACAGTGCACCATTTACAAATGAGATAAACAGCATCAAATGTGTAGTATTTCTTAAGAAATGAATACTTTAAAACAAAATTACTGTCATTATTATCTTTTAAATAATATAAAAGTGTTGACCTTGGCTTCCCTTATGAGTCGCCACTGCCACAGCCTAATAAATTGTTTGCAGGCAAATCTGTGGCCTAGCGCAGTGAACTGCCATCAGTCAAATTATTACTCATCCTTACAGTGGGCTCCGCAATTTGGAAAAACAATATATATATTTGCAGCTGTGCTGAGTGTTATGTAGCTATCCGTTTACAGATTACACAGGTATGCGCATGCATATGTCGTAAAAGATTACAAGACAGAAACATTGAACATATTTTAATCTGTATTTATAAACAAAAAATACTGTGGATTAGATGGAAGTGCTAAAATTATGATCGATAGTCTAATAATGGCATTATTAAGTGAAGAGTACCTGATGACTTGTTCAGGACTTGAAAAAGATTGGGACTTGGACTTGGACTCGACTTGGCTTTGATGTGACTTGGACTTGGACTCGACTTGCCCTTCTCTGTATTTACTTGGGACTTGACTTGGACTTGACTGCTAAGACTTGGGACTTACTTGTGACTTGCCAAACAGTGACTTGGTCCCACCTCTGCTATTTGCACCCCTGTGCATTTATTCTGGCATATTGATCACACAATGTAATTTTTTTTTTGTTTAAAAACAAGCAACATGTTTTTTTGTTGTTACGTAACAGGGTGTGAATAGCTCAGCTGTGTAATAGACACTCTAAATAAGGTATGCTGTTTGCATCAATGTACAGTTAGAAGTGGATGCTATTCGTACCCTGGTGTTTATAGTACTGTATGCTATTTACACCCTGGTGCATGAACTAGCTAATTGTTGCAATCAAAACTTCCGTTTGAGAACCGATTTCTTGTTCAAATTGCGCGCCTTCTCTCCAGAGACGTTGGTACACATGCACACTCACTCTACCAAAACGCATCACACAGGAATCAAACCCTGGTCTCCCACGTGCTAACCCTTGTCTGTGACCACTGCACTATCTTCTTCCACAAGCAAATGGTGTTTGCAGGTAAACTTATAGTTTATAGGCCTGAACATCATATTCACAAAATTTCTGTTAACTAACAAACTGACGTTGTATGTGTTCACTGAACCAAGATTATGAAAATAAAACACAACTTTTCAATCTAAAACTTAATCTGAACAGATATTAGTGCCGAAACCTTTCAGAATTCTTCACTTTCTGCTGACAAAAAAACGAAT
This sequence comes from Alosa sapidissima, assembly GCF_018492685.1. Classification (NCBI taxonomy): domain Eukaryota; kingdom Metazoa; phylum Chordata; class Actinopteri; order Clupeiformes; family Clupeidae; genus Alosa; species Alosa sapidissima. The sequence goes on along the minus strand of NC_055971.1, from coordinate 23,820,731 downwards.
GTCCGCCATGTTTTTTGTGCACGTGAGCAACGTCTTTTTGTTGTTATGTCACAGGGTGTGAATAGCTCAGCTGTGTGGCCAAGGCTATTTGTACCAGGGGTGTTATTAATATACATTAAGAAAAGCATGTATGTTGTGATTGCCAAATGTGGTGGGAACATGTCCCCAGTATCCCCAGCAATAATATCTTAACTTGGTGACAGTGCAAAATGTTACACAACAGCTTTTAGGCATTTTTATTTATTTCTCCATCCAAAAAATGTCAGGTGGTGCTACCAAAGGTTTCTAAAAACAAGCCCACACTTGTTTGTTTTAGTAAGTATACCTGAGGGTGTCTACAGTGCTTAACACATTATTGTTTTGTAGTTGCCCTTGCTATTAAAAGTAATTTATGAATACTTTATTGTTGAGGGTTTACTTTACTGTATTTTGGTTTTCCAGCATCCAACTTGACATTTAAAATGTGAATAAATACTTTAGAAATTAATAGAATAATTAGGTACAACACATTTTTCAACCATTTCTTCCATTTTTCATCCACTATTTATTGGTTTAAATTTGTACATGGTTGCAGCACCTGACCATGCGGTTGCGGCACCTGAATTTTGCTACTAATTTCAAATTATACAGGCATCTTCTTGGACACCTATAACCTTTTAACTTTGCTAGCAAGTTCATCCATTCAATTGTCCAATACAATAAAGAGTTTTATATTAAAATAACTTTTTCTTAGTTTTACATTGGTTGTACCACCTGACATGTAAACTGTACAAGTCCAACTATGAAGTGAAAGTAGTTGTGCCACCTGAAATTTTGTTGTTTGAGATGACAAAACATAAAATATATATAATTTTTTAATACAGAAAATAAAACAGAAAATATGTTCAAATTATACAGGTTTTATAGAATAAAATGATGAATCATTTAAAATGATTTTAAACCAAAGTAATGGACTCAGATACAGAACTCTGCATGTCACGCCATTGACCCACGTACAACATCTGAGTCTGAATTGTTACCATATACATTGACGGGTAGTGAGTGGGAAACATGGATGGGGGAGGGGGGGGGGGGGTTCAGGAAATGACTGTTGGTCGGAATTGAACTGTAATTGATAATGTTACTGTATGTCTTTCAAACCAGTAATGTTTGGAAGTGCTGTCCTAGGTTAATGAAAAAATGTTTAGTAAATAAATATAGCAGTGATGGTCCAACTACTTTTGTGAGGCAGCCGTGGCCTACTGGTTAGCACTTCAGACCTGTAACCGGAGGGTTGCCAGTTTGAACCTCGACCAGTAGGCACGGCTGAAGTGCCCTTGAGCAAGGCACCTAACCCCTCACTGCTTCCCGAGCGCCGCTGTTGATGCAGGCAGCTCACTGCACCGGGATTAGTGTGTGCTTCACCTCACTGTGTGTTGTGTGTGTTTCACTAATTCATGGATTGGGATAAATGCAGAGACCAAATTTCCCTCATGGGATCAAAAAAGTATACTTATACTTATAAAAACTGTTTCTTCTCACAGCTTTGGAACATGCATATTAACATAATCGGCAAATTTGATTACCTCAGAACCAAGGCTTTGAACCGGTTCATGGAACGAAAACCAGAAACTTTTGATGTTTTGCTAGGAACAGAAACGAAACCAGAAACTTTAAAAAATGTTATGTTCCGGAACAGAAACGTTTATCTAAAATAATGGTAACCGGCTAATACCGTTATCTTTTTCGTTCTTTGACAAGATTTCTGTGCAATATGACTTGGTGAGGTTCACTTCCGGTCGCTCACTCACTGGGAGAAATGTAATAGAGAAGCTTGCCACCAGCTGTACAGGCTCTGGGCCCTGACAAGGTTTTAGGCATGTTTTATAAGTTTAATATTCACAATGGCAGCTATGCACACACCATTGTGGTTTTGTATTGTCTGATGACATAAGTGAGACAAAAATGCACTGATTGAGCCCTGACCAGATTTGGCCAATTGATGTTTATAATGGCAGCTATGTAGCCTACCATATTTCATTATTTGCACAGGTTTAGCTGTGAGTTGCACAGAATTTTGGATGGATGTAAGAACTACAGTGATGCTTCTGTAATGCTTTGTGGTTTTGTATTGTTTGATGACATAAGAGAAACAAATGTACTGATTGGGCCCTGACCATGTTTGGTCAAGTTCTCAATGACCGTGATGTAGCCTGCCCTATTTGTCATTTGCACCAATTGAGCTATGTAAAAAGTATAATGGGTATGTGTGTTCAGTTGTTTGCCAATAAACAACATGGCAGAAATTGTCCTTGTCTTAATTCATGTATAATACTGAAAAAAATGTAGGCATGTCAGAATTACAGTTATGCCGCTTACATAATATAGCCTATAGTGCTTTTTTAATGTGTGATGACAGGACAGAGACTTAGGAAAATTATCTAGACTAACAATATCATTTTAAAGTCCTAATGATCAGCCTACTTATTTGTATGTCCCGCAGCTGACATGGAACGTTATAAACCGGAACTTTATTTTTTTGTTCTAACCAGTTCAGGAACGTCAATTTTAGGGTTGAACCGAAAACCGGAAACGTTAAAATACTGTTTCTGTTCGGGACGAACAAATTGGGAAAATAATTCTGATTCAAAGCCCTGCTCAGAACCCATATATTAAATGGTGAAATAAATATTTATTTACATTGTTTTATTAGGAATAGAATAAAAACATTATATATGTAAATAATGACAAACAAGGAACATAGATATAGGGCATTATATACCAAAGCACACTCAGATACTGTATAGAGAATATCAGAGTACTGTTATAGACCCTTTCCCTCTGTTCCTAGAGGGTTTCCGGTTGAAACATTCAAAACCAACGCAGATACTTTGTAATGACAATGAATTGGACTTTTGCTTAATGCTTAATGCAAATTTTGATTGCTTTTTTTTTTACCATTCGCTCAATGTATAGTGTGATGGGCTTGTTTGTGGTATTTGGGGGAACACAAACACAAAAAGTGCATAAACAGTGATAGTCTATCCAGGCTGATAACTGCAGTATCCATGTTGTAGAAACTGAATGGAAGACAAGTAACAAACAATGACTGCTGCTCCTCCCTTCTCACAGACCTCCTGCAGCCAATCAGGGGTGCCACTGATGCCATCGGGGGCAGGAAATAGTAGATGGTTCAGGGGGTGGCTGCGTAGGAGAAGGGGCAGGACTGTGGTAGTTGATTGCTTTCTAGCTAAGCTCAGGGCCACTCCTCATGCCGTACTGAGACACTGCTTCTGATGGTGTGTCACAAAGCAGGCTGACTAACGAGCTGGGGTGCGTTTCCCAAAACCATAGTTGCTAACTAAGTAAGCAACTTTGATGGTTGCAATGCAATTTCTCATTGCCAACCAACTAAGTTGCTAACAGGTTAGCAACTACAGTATGGTTTTGGGAAACGCACCCCTGAACTGGGCTCAGTCTTACTGACATGTTTTAAGATCTGCAGCAGCCCTTCTCTGGATTGTGGATGGACTAGTTGAAATATTTCACATAACACCACAACTTCACTCACAACAGCAGTTATGACATATTTACAAATGAAAGCAATAAAACACAGGGGGAAAGCTGTCTTTAGTTGAAACACTACATTGCATAGTGCATTACTGAAATATCAGAACTTATGTGTGGCGTATTTTCTGAACCCAACTTTTTTGCAGTGGTTGTTCTTTGGTTGGTTATTTTTTTTAGCAGCTGCGCTTACAGGAATTTCCTTTATAAAATCTTTATTTGCCTTCCTCATATGATGTCATATAATTTACCTTGTGACATAATGAACATAATTATTTTACTTGCCAAAATGAACTTTGCTCTTTTTCCATAGACTAACACTTTTCATAGCAGCATAAAACTTCTCGTCTCTAAATCCATAAATAAGTGGAGTAATTGCCCTGGACAGAATAGTGAAAGCCAGGAAATTGAAATAGCGCACCACTATGAATGTGTTCACACTGATTCTCATGATCTGGGCCTCCACATAAGGGCAGAAGACCTCCAGTGTGCACAAGAAGAGCTGCAGGAGGTGCAGCAGCAGGGTCCTCTGGCCCCTGGCGGCCGCCTGCTTGTCGTCCCCTGATGCCCGTCGAGCGACGCGGATAATTGCCCCGTAACAAAAGAACAGAATGGCCAAAAGGACTAAGTAGTTCAAAATAAATAAATTGCCCCTCAGCTCCATGTGCCATTTAGCCACAAGAATAATTTCATAATAGCAAAAGTTAATTCCATTCAAATAGCTCTTGGGCGCAGTATAAAAGAAGATGCATAAGTCGACGAATGGACGCAGGAAGCTCAGGAACCACACCACAACTAAAATGACCAGGGTCCTGGTCGGGGTGAAGACATTGACGTGTTGCAGAGGGAAGCAGATGGCCACATAGCGCTCCAGGCACATGGCCGTGATGAAGGTGGGTGATACCTGTGCCAGCCCGTGAATGACCACAGCGACCGGGATGCAGAACGCCAGCGGCAGCAGCAGGTGAACGTGGATGGTGACGACCACAAAGTCTGTCATGACAAAGAGGGCCGAGTCGGCGAGCAGCGTCTGGGCGAAGAACATGAAGCGCGGTTCTGCCCGGAGAGCCGGCTTTCTGCGGAAGGTGTAGTACATAAAGAGGTTGATGTAGATGAAGGGCCACACCAGGATCTGCACCAGGGCTGTGGTCACGTTGAGCCGAATCGGGTCATTTCCTTTCAGGATCTTCTGTTCACTGCTGTTTTCAGACATGTCTCTGAAATCTGCTCAAGGGAAGAAGGAATCAGTGACAATATACAGTACACTTATTTCATTTCATTTCAGATTTCAAAAATAAAAATATTACAACAGAATGATTGTACATATACATATGATTCATGATGAAATGAAGAGATGTTTGCATTAAAAAACACTCAAAATATACAAAATATATGCAGTTGAATGGCAATGAATGCATCAGAAGGGTTCACAGAATAGGCCTGAAACTAATTCATGTAAACAGTTATAATCATTTCAACATTACAACTACAATCAACAGCTTTGTTGATGATTCCACATAGAAAAGTTCAGATGCAGATTAAAAGCTTAATTTCAGCGGACACTGCTTAAAAAAAAACAATTTGGTTTCTCTCTGGATATTAGCCCACCATTGTTTACCTGCTGTAATTTCCTGATCAAGACTGAAATGCCCTCAGACATCCTCAGCTTTCCCTTATTATAGTTGACACGACCTAGAGCAGTATTGATCAGACAGTAGTGCTAATGGGTGTCCCTAGTGGTGTTGCTGGGTTACTGTAGACAACATAGCATGTGGAATTTTGAAAACATAAGTTTTGAAAGGAGAGTTGTTTTGTACAATTCTGTGAAACAAGTTAATGTGAAATGTGCAATTATTTAAATCTCACAAGCCTATACAATAAAACCCAATGCACTTTTTAAATTAGTTTTATTTGTTATTGTTGTATAATGGGATGCCTGAAAAATTAAACACTATGAATTAAGACTGAACTCAGGAAAGAGGACAAGGGAGATATGTAAGGGATAATGGCCGCCGAGGTGTCCTGTTATATGGAATTAATGGACAAGGACGAGGGGCAAAGAACTCCCCGATGCGCAGCAAGGAAAATGGGCTTTGTGCTTCTAATTTACGTCTTTCATATTACTGCGCAAGGACTGGAACTTCATTCAAAAGTGAAAGCAGACGGTTGATCAGCTGTGCTCTAAAGAATGTTTGATTCAAGTTCAGCGTGTGCTGTTGCAAACTATTTGTTTCTCACCAAAAGCCACGATGAAACGGTAACAAATAGGCTATAGCCTAGGCCAGGGGTCGGCAACCTTTTTTGCCTGGAGAGCCACTTTTACCAAATGTATTTTTTTTTATCTCAGAAGAGCCACATAAAGACGGTTACAAGAAAAAGTTTGGATATTTAACTTACAGTTACTTTCATTTAACAGAGGATTTTTAAATACACTTTCTACTAGTTTTAAAAGTAGACCTAATGTGCAAGTAACTTGAAATGTAAAGTGGAATGACAGAAGTATATTTTTCCCTATTTTTCCGGTGTCCTTTGGTATGCAAAGTAACATCATAGTTAACAACACAACACTCCATTTTCGTTGACATGTCATTGGCAACATTGAATATTAGGCCTACCAGAGATTAGATTTGGTGATGGTCTTGGAGTCTGGCTGGCTCATATTCAGTGAGGGGAAGTTTCATGCAAGAATTGAGGCTGTCACCATTTAAGGCCTATTCCATCCAAAACTATATCCATAACGCCAACTAAATACCATGGCATTGTGTTGGCGTTATGGATGTGACAGTTTTGCGCGAAATTGCCCTTAAACGTGAGTGCAGGTTTGTCTTTATATTTTTCATATGTGAGAAAGATTTCTCACATGCAAGTGGAACCGAACAGGGTTAACACAGCAATACTAACTCGTTGCAGTGTGCGATATATAACGGGGTTCATTTCGCGTTTTCAGAATTAGTCTTCGGATGGAAACTTTCCCATTTCAGTCGGCTTGTGTTCGCGCTCGCAAACTGTGGTCGCTGACGTTTCCTTATCTAGCCTACAGCAAGCGCACACATCAACAATAACAATCAAAGTGTTCTCGTTGACTGAAATGGAGGGAAATCGGTGTTTGATATTGACATGGCAACGAACCGCGAATGTAATGTGCAGGATATGGTTACGGAGTCAAGTAAGGTGGAAAGTTATATAGGCTAAATAGACAAAATATTACATTTTGAAAATGAACGAACTGAAATAAAATGCATTTTAATTAAATAGACTAGGCCTACTCATTATTTTCAAAAGCTGAGCCGCATCAGAGGGATCAAAGAGCCGCATGCGGCTCCGGAGCAGCGGGTTGCCGACCCCTGGCCTAGGCTATGTAGGCTAAAGAGTCACATCGTGGGGAGTTTATAGTTTCGTTTTGGCAAGTAGCCGTGTAATAAGCGGGATAATGTATTCACCCCTTGCAGACACGTGACTTAAGTCACGTGACGGCTCCATGCTGGAAGGCAAAAAGATGGGAGACTGACGGCAAATTACATTATGTCATAAAGATTATGATGAACTGAACACCATTACTATAACATCTTTGTAGTTCAATGTATTGCTGTTTGGGGTCTGATAGTCAAAGATGCCAGTGGTGTTGTTAGATGAAATGGTTCATGATCGCAAATGTAAAGTTATTAAAACTGGTGGTAACAGCAAGGGGAGATAACGTTACATTAGGCTACTGTAATTAACATTATGGTAAATGAACACCCATAAGTATTTCTGGACTAAAATATTGCAAAGCGATTTGGTTACTTTATTTGTCTTGCTTTTATCAGTTGTAACATAGTCAAAACGTTAAGAATGTCATATCAGAACATGAAATAATAACTAGCTGCCACACTTAGAAGCTAGCTATTCTAGCTAACGTTTATCGTAGCTCATAGTGCTAGGGCTAATGTAACTCGTCAGTTTGTACGTTGCCCAGCGAATAAACTTACTTCTTACATGTCTTAAGTTAAAGAATTGAAAGAAATAGGAAATTTAAAAAAAACTTGAACGGTATTATCTGTTTACATTCAGATCTTGCCAAAGACTTTGCCTAAGTGCTATCTGCCGTCCTGTTCAGAGTCTATGGCTGCTATAGCAACCGCTGCTGTGCTTCATACACTGAGGAGATAAGCATGCAATTGTGGTTGAAATACTCCCGAAACACAAAGAAAACAAACCAAAATATATCTATGCAAGAACATGGGATGTTGTTGTATTCCAAACAATAAGCCAACAGTCGTGGAAGGGCATTACTACGGTTAAATCTCACTATAATCTCCTAGCTGTGCGATATGTCCCATTACAACCCATTGATTTGATTCGTGTTCTTGCCGTCCACTAGGCTATTTTGCTGTGGCGCGAACAAAACGTGATGTCACTTGCAAGGGGTGAATAGAACACCGGTCATTATTGGGAAAATAAGTCCCTTCCGTCCGGTTCGCCTGTTGGGACTTATTTTTCCCAATAATGACCGGTGTTCTACATTATCCCTTAGGCTACTTTATACGGTTATTCACAATGTCTTCTTCACAATGTTAGTAGAACGCTCCATTGACTTGAATGGGATTTCCCAAAGTTCTAGCGGTACATGCATTTCATGTGTGTGTAGGGCAGACTGTCCTGAATCGGGCAACATAATTGCCATGTTGGAGGGATACTCAGGGGCTGAGCAATTTACAGAAATATGTGGTGTGTAATTTACGGAAATAAATGCCATTTTTTAATTTAGTGATGAAAAATGACCTTTCTGCGCTCCATATCTGAGACACGAACTGATCTGACCTGATTTGACCCGATGTTGCGTGTTATTTGCTGCGTGCCTATGGTGAATGCACTCATAATGATTCTCAACTTTTTACTGCATTGCCATGAACAAAGTAAAGGCAAAAAAGGTGTTTCTTTGTTGAACAAATTGGGATGCAATGTGAGCCTTGAATTGGATGCCATGCAGAAATTTGCTAGGATTTCAAAACCGGATTATGAACATGCTCTGCCATAGAGAAACACACGATAGCGTTGGATTATAAAAATGCTTTACCACAAGAACAGACAAAAACGTGGGGTAAGTCCAGCTATATGAAGTTATTATTTTGCTGTCACTTCGTCTGTTTTATAACCCAGAAGGATGTACTTGGTTTCAAATGATAGCTCTGAGTCTCCTCTTTCATCTGACATGCGTGGCATATCTATCCGATCACGGGTCAGCGAGTAATTCAAAGCTGGGTGTGCAGCTTGGTTTGTGTATCCGTTATTATTTTGCAGTCACTTCGTCTGTTTTTATAAGCCAGAAGGATCGATAAACATGGTACCAATGGATAGCCCTGTGTCCCCTCTTTCATCTGCCATATCGATGCGATCACGGGTTCGCGAGTAATTCAAACGAGAGTAATGGGTGTGCAGGTGAACGCAGAGAAGTATAGACTGTATATGATGCAATTTGATTTAATTTCATGATTTTTATTTTCATACTTGATCGTACAGACAAGTTTGTAGTCTCTTTGGAAAGCCCCACTTCTGCTCTGTCATGCAATAAAGGTTTCATCTCGCTACGATGAACAGTTCCGGAGCAATGTAACAGAGAAGAAAGGGTGTCTTTTTTGACGCACTTTGCGTCAATCGGGTTCTAAGGGTTAACTTCCAACAAAATTACGTCTCACTGCAACGATGCGCCATCTGGTGGACAAACAACGTAGCGCCAATACTGGAAATGCTGCCAAATGATGATGAATATTTGTTTTTCCTTTAATTCTACTGAATTTGTAATTATGTATTGGCCGTTCTAATTGCCGATACCGATAGTATGTGCGTGCCTGTGTGTGTGTGCGTGTGTATGTGTGTGCACCACCATCTACAGGCCAATGAGTGTACAGTCACTAAATGTACACATAACTTCATTTTTTTTAGACCCCCCCATGGATGAAATTGTACGAAACTTGGCATACCCCCAGAGAATGTCAGGTTAATCATACACATAAACGAACATAAACGAACATAATACACATTTGGTGCAGTTCTGAACATCTTAACTGAAGAGAGGGGCGATTAAAGCAGAATGATATTGCATTTTAATTTTTTACTGGGGGGGGGGGGTGCAAATCACAAATGAGTGATTATGGGCTAGGTTGATGTGGGCCCTTGAGACCTTTTACCGGTTGTGGCCCCTGGGGACCAAACAAAATGTTTCCGTAAAAGTCTAGGGGGGCTACATACCCACCAAATTTCATGTGTCCCGGGTATCGTTGACCAAAAATTCAGGAAGTAGATGACGGGGGAAAAAAAATACAATGTAGCCTAGGTGTACATGACCTTTCATCAGTCCAGTTGCAATGGATGAACTGTGATGAACTGCCCTACTTGTGATTGTTTAGAGATTTTAAAGGTTTTATAACAATGCTACAAATTTTTTGGCTAGTGCTACAAATCTATTCACCTTTGCAGCACCAGTAGGCTGTGCGGCCCGCACACACACACACAGGCATGCCAAACAAGCATACACAACAGTTTTAAGAGTGGGGGTGGAGTAGAAGATGGATACAATTGATTATTTGAACAAATTTATGTTCGCGGAACGGATGTACAGGACTGAGCAGCGGTCATATTTTGTACCACTATGCGGTACATCTAGTTTACTTAGGCTGCGCAAAGCACAGCACCTTTATTTGGGGCAGGCTGGTATTCGAGGCAGGCTTTTTTTATTTCTAACCTGTGTTTAGACATGCGTTTTGTTTGGAGTGGCATACCGGTAGGCTATCAAAAGCATAACATTTTCATTTTGGTTTGGGATTTAATTTACTTTTGGACTGTTTGATTATATTGCTGAATGCTGGGACTGATGGGCACTGAAACCTGCTGTTTATTGTGAGACAAGGCAGCCGTTCATTCAACAGGGGCTGTGCCTGTGCTGTAATGGAAACCTTTTTGCGTAGCCAAGTAGCCTAAATTGAGTTATTGTTTAATTATGCATGATTTACTTTTAATTAAATTTGTAGGATAGAATGCCTTGAGTCGCGGCAACAATTGTGTTTAAATGTAGTATGCTTCATAGGCTCGAAGGGGGCGGCAAGCAAATGAGCTTGAGAGTGAGTGTTACGACTTTTCTTTGCCAACAGTACCAGTTAGTCCTCAGTGTCCTGCTGGTGGGACGGTTACACCCCCACCACCACCCCCCCCTCCCTAAATAGATTGTATGCACCATATTGCTATAGTAATGTTATACACCATTTGAAAGCTTTGACTCATTGGAATCCAAAAATGACAACTTTTTTCATGTACAATCTGTATAGTGCTTTACATTCTCAGATTAATCTTACTATGTCTCAATTAAATTTGATCCAAAATGCACTCCTCCTCATTTGATGGTAGGCCCCAAAAGAGGTGGGAACAATGCCCTTGTAAGAAGGCACAGTGCAATTTCAGGCAAAAACTTGACATTTGTATTGGGAATCATGTGGTTAATCCAACCAACAATATAATAAAATATTAAGAAGAGGTCTTATTTCATTGAGTTAAATCGAAACAATGTCTTCTAGTGCTGGTGGACTGATAGCCCTACTGGTAGGCAATACCCCGTCTTGTACTTGGGGACCGGCCTTTATTTTGTCCGGCTATAAATCCGGCTTTCACTAACTTATAAAATACAATTCTTACCCAACTTTTTTGTTCTAAGACATTTATTTCAAACATAATTTCATGACACACATATATTGACTACTTCAGTTACCTTAGTGCATAAAACCCAGAGAGTAGGCTACCACACCCCTGGCCTACTAGCGTTCTTACACATTCAGCGTGGGGTCCTAAACAAGCTGAGAATTTTGCGGTGTTACATCTGCCTGTCACAGATGTGAGGAGTTCTTTGAAGCTTGGGGTAAGGAGAATCGCAATGAATCCAGCAAAAAAACAAAAAATGCATCACATCTTTTTTTCAGAAGGCAAACGTAGTAAGTTGACATAGGCTACATTTTATTCATCCCCAGCCAATGTGTAATGGAAAAGTAATTTCCCCCAGGCAACTTTCTGTTGCAATTTTCTGTGTGTTGTGGACTGGTGACTTGTTAAGCCAACATGTTCTAACGTTGCATCAACATAATGTTAACTGCAAACACATAGTGGAGAGTTGATTTGGTTTATACCAGACAATTTAAGTAGGCCTAACTATTTGATCATGTATGTTTGGATCATAGGCATGATGAACTTTTGTTCATTCATCGCTTCATAAAATATCAACATCTCATGTTACTTTTAGAGTTTATTGTTTATTGTTTATTGTTAAAAGAATCCCCATTAGCTGTCACCAAAAAAGGGACAAGCTAGTCTTCCTGGGGTCCGCAACAAGAAAGGATCAAGTACTGTAAGACTGAGAATTCAAAAGCAGTAAAACATTGTAGACATCATTATAGACACCATCAAGAAATATTCAAAATAAATTACAGTATTTCATTCATTATTACATTCATACAGTAAATCCAATCAATGTCTAATCCCTACTCACAAATTTAGATAATGTATTCTCAGATGGTATTTAAAAGATACTTTGCCATTAATTTTACGTATGTTCATTGGACAATTATTCCAATGATTGATAGCACGATAAATAACTGTTTTCTTTAAAGCATTTGATTTTGGTCGTGGTAACATCAACTGGCCATCATCAGCGGACCTATAGTCAAATGAGAATGAGCTTGATCACACCCAACAATTTGGTCGTATAAGAAAACAGGTTGAGAAGAAAAGACAATGTTTCTGAAATATTTAGTTGTGTTGAAATCCAGCCTGTTCTCTACCATTAACCAAGAGAGTCCAGCCTATTCTCTACCATTAACCAAGAGAGTCGACGGTGCATACTACTTAAGTTCGTTCTTATGGGACAATGCAATACTAACCTGGCCGCTCTGTTCTGTGAAGTTTGTAATTTCTTTAGTTGACCTTTAGATGCAGATGACCATACAGGTGCACAATAATCCAGGTGACTTAAAATTAAAGATTTAGCCACCTGTCCCACGATGTGTGTGACATAAGAAAGACATTTCCTCACCATGGAGATACCACAACCCATCTTCTTCACTATGGTATCGATGTGTTCTGCCCATGAGAGCTGGCTATCTATTATTGTACCCAGTAATTTTACTTTATCTACCTGTTCTAGAGGTTCCCCAGACAAGTTCATACTCATCTTTGGTGTGGTTGACAGTTTATGACTCGATCCCAAGAAAAATGATTTGGTTTTTGAGATGTTCAGTACCAACTTATTTCGCTTTATCCAATCAAAAACCATATTTAACTCATCTGATAAAACATTGTCCAATTCACTGATAGTTTCTGCAGCATAATACAATGTGGAATCATCAGCATACATTTGTACAGTTGCTTTACACAAAACTGATGGTAAATCGTTTGTGAAGATGGCGTATAAGAGTGGCCCGAGGCAGCTCCCTTGTGGGACTCCACAGTCCAAGACCTTAGAGTGGGACCAGCTACCAGCATAATAAACCTGTTGCATCCTGCCTGTGAGATAACTCTTCATAAATTGGATGGCGGTAGGACTAAATCCATAGCATTCTAGTTTACCGATGAGTAGACTGTGATCTATGACATCGAATGCCGCACTAACATCAAGTAATACTGCACCAGTCATCTTTGAATGATCCATTGCCTGGAGCCAGAAATCTGTCATAACTGTAAGGGCGGAACAAGTTGAATGGTTATGCCTATAAGCATGTTGGAAATCTGTGTTCAAGCTGTTACAGTCAAAGTATTCCTGTATTTGTGAGTGGACTATTCTCTCCATCAGTTTACTAAGAAGTGGGAGAATAGTGATAGGTCTACTGTTCTTCCCAGAGAGTGCTAGTCTGCCATCTCTAGGTATGGGAATAATTTTAGCTTCTTTCCAGATAATGGGAAAAACACCTTTCATTAAGCATGCATTTACTATATGACATACCGGACCGTAAACATAGTCAGCTGCCAGGCCAAGTACTATACTGTCCAGCATGTCAATACCCACTGAGCTGTGTTCGGGCAGGGACTTCAACAACTTCCTTACTTCCCGCTCCTCCACACTATTAAACTGGAAAGTGCAACTCTTGTCTAACATCACATTATTTTTTATGAGCTTTAGATAATTAGAATCAGTATTGTCCATATTCTGCCTTAGAGCATAGACCTTATCTATGAAAAAATAATTAAAATAATTTGCAATATCAGATGGTTTGGAGTCAGATGGAGTATTCTACCATTGGCCCAAGAAGTGTGAAATAAATGAAAAAATAAAAGTAGAATTGCACATAGCAAGAAGCTGGTCTGAGGGCAGATCTGGCGTTGTGCTCATCTCACAGTTTTGAACATTTTTATCAAAAAATATTTTGGAAATCCTAGTGGCAAGTTTAAAATATGATGGCTGAAAGTGAGCCACTGGTGGGGATCTGATCCGGAAATCTGATGTCACTATGGGTTTGTGTTCAAAATTTGGTCCCCCTCACTTTCAAAACATCTCCTGCGCCCCTGAGGCAATGTAATGTTAATACAGAGGGCTAACATATTTTGGACATTGTAGGCAAAACCCCCAGATCAGAGGCAGATCATCCATAACTAATTTGTATTTTAGCAGCTGCGCTTACAGGAATTTCCTTTATAAAATCTTTATTTGCCTTCCTCATATGATGTCATATAATTTACCTTGTGACATAATGAACGTAATTATTTTACTTGCCAAAATTAACTTTGCTCTTTTTCCATAGACTAACACTTTTCATAGCAGTATAAAACTTCTCGTCTCTAAATCCGTAAATAAGTGGAGTAATTGCCCTGGACAGAATAGTGAAAGCCAGGAAATTGAAATAGCGCACCACTATGAATGTGTTCACACTGAATCTCATTAACTGGGCCTCCACATAAGGGCAGAAGACCTCCAGTGTGCACAAGAAGAGCTGCAGGAGGTGCAGCAGCAGGGTCCTCTGGCCCCTGGCGGCCGCCTGCTTGTCGTCCCCTGATGCCCGTCGAGCGACGCGGATAATTGCCCCGTAACAAAAGAACAGAATGGCCAAAAGGACTAAGTAGTTCAAAATAAATAAATTGCCTCTCAGCTCCATGTGCCATTTAGCCACAAGAATAATTTCATAATAGCAAAAGTTAATTCCTTTCAAATAGCTCTTGGGCGCAGTGGAAAAGAATATGCATAAGTCGACGAATGGACGCAGGAAGCTCAGGAACCACACCACAACTAAAATGACCAGGGTCCTGGTCGGGGTGAAGACATTGACGTGTTGCAGAGGGAAGCAGATGGCCACATAGCGCTCCAGGCACATAGCTGTGATGAAGGTGGGCGAAACGTGGGTGATTGCGTGAAGAATGACGACAAATGGGATGCAAAATCCCAGCGGCAACAGGAGGTGAACATGCATGGTGACAACCACAAAATCAGTCATTAGGAAAAGGGCCGAGTCGGCGAGCAGTGTCTGGGCGAAGAACATGAAGCGCGGTTCTGCCCGGAGACCCGGCTTTCTGCGGAAGGTGTAGTACATAAAGAGGTTGATGTAGATGAAGGGCCAAACCAGGATCTGCACCAGGGCTGTGGTCACGTTGAGCCGAATCGGGTCATTTCCTTTCAGGATCTTCTGTTCACTGCCGTTTTCAGACATGTCTCTGAAATCTGCTCAAGGGAAGAAGGAATCAGTGACAATATGCAGTACACTTATTTCATTTCATTTAATTTCAGATATTTCATTTAAAAAATAAAAATATTACAACAGAATGATTGTACATATACATATGATTCATGATGAAATGAAGAGATATTTGCATTAAAAAACACTCAAAATATACAAAATATATGCAGTTGAATGGCAATGAATGCATCAGAAGGGTTCACAGAATAGGCCTGAAACTAATTGATATAAACATTTATAATAATTTCAAACATTACAACTACAATTAACAGCATTTGTTGATGATTCCACATAGAAAAGTTCAGATGCAGATTAAAAGCTTAATTTCAGCGGACACTGCTTAAAAAAAAACTATTTGGTTTCTCTCTGGTTATTAGCCCACCATTGTTTACCTGCAGTAATTTCCTGATCAAGACTGAAATGCCCTCAGACATCCTCAGCTTTCCCTTATTATAGTTGACACGACCTAGAGCAGTATTGATCAGACAGTAGTGCTAATGGGTGTCCCTAGTGGTTTCTTTGTGTTGCTGGGTCACTGAAGACAACATAGCATGTGGAATTTTGAAAACATTCTAAGTTTTGAATGGAGAGCTGTTTTGTACAATTCTGTGAAACAAGTTAATGTGAAATGTGCAATTATTTAAAACTCACAAGCCTATACAATAAAATCCAATGCACTTTTTAATTTGTTTTATTTGTTATTGTTGTATAATGGGATGACTGAAAAATTAAACACTATGAATTAAGACTGAACTCAGGAAAGAGGACAAGGGAGATATGTAAGGGATAATGGCCGCCGAGCTGTCCTGTTATATGGAATTAATGGACAAGGGCGAGGGGCAAAGAACTCCCCGACGCGCAGCGGAGTTGCCTCCGCCCGAGTCCATTAATTCTGTATAACAGGACACACCTCGAAGGCCGTTATCCCGCTTATCACCCGGTTGCCCCTGTAAAGCAAAGGAAACATGTAGTTCCGTTTAAAAAGAAGCTCACTAGTTCAGCTTGTTGTACAACTTTCGTTGGCCTTATAACAGCGATAGCATGGACAGTTATCTTGTTTGTAGTTGATTCCATTGTTGCGAAGCCTGCCTCCAGGCTCAACCGTCGTCCTACTATCGTTGTTATAGTTACCATTCATAAGCATTGATATGGAACGGCGATTAAACTTTTTTTACCAGATCTACTTCATAGTTGTCCCGTTATTCAGAATTAAAAGCCACCCCGCCAGCCAATCAGAAAAGAGTATTTCTTCTCTCCGGGTGATAAGGTTAGGTAACGGCACACTAGGTCTAAAATATGCACTGCAAACAGGGATGGATTACTGAAAGGGCCTACCGGGCCCAGGCCCAAGGGCTCAGGGGGCCCTGAAGCTCAAGCCTCTGCATGAAGTCACTACTACGTTCTCCACCCCGGATAACTGAATAAGGCCCCTCAGTCAAATAACACAGGTTATGTTATGTGATATGGGGCAGTTCCAGCGTTATGGATGTGACAATTGGACTCATATTGGTAAACAAAATGCCTTAGAGTAAGGGCAAAATTAGTATCAGTGAATTGATTTGCATAACTTTTAATGTAATCTCTGTCCTCTGAATACTGAGAAATCATCAATATTCATATAATCATTTTCATCCTAAGAATACAAGGCATTTTATCAGCATTATGGATGTGACATGAAATAGACACACTTTTGTGGGAGATTACAGGTTTTCTACAAACTGTTTTTGACAATTTTGAAGGAAACTGTCGAAACTATGATATATGTAGCATGAAGGAGACTTGAATGAACACAAAAAGTGTGTTTTTGAAACTATGCGTCATTTTTGTAATACATTATGTAGGAAAAGCTGGCGTTATGGATGTGACGGTTTCACGTTATGGATGTGACGTATCTGAATCAGTCCTCCACAAACTACATAAAACACATAATTAAGTAGTGAATTTTGATATGAAACAATTGAAATAGTAATTATGAAAAACGATGAAATGATTGTTTCCTCAGTGGCCACTAAGATCCACAGGAAGAATCAGGACAACAAGTCATTTAAAATATGAAAAAGAAATGTATTTTTTCTTTTACCGTCATCAATTTTGGTCAGTGATTCCCGGGTTACTGAAACACCAGGGAACATGAAACTTGGTGGCCACTCCCCCACAGCGCTAATGACTAACCCTACCTGAACCATTGCACCCAAGATGACAAAATATTTATGGTATGTTAGTCTCAAGAGCCAGCATCAACCTAGCCCATACCCACTCATTCGTGATTTGCACACATAAAGAACATGCACGCGCATGCACACACACACACACACACACGCACGCACACATACAGACAGGCAAGCACACACACATAAACACATAAAGACAGGCAAGCACACACACACACATGCACAAACACCCACCCACACAAATGCACACACATAAACACACACATACGCATGTGCGCGTGCACACACACACACACACCTACACATACAGACGGGCAAGCACACACACATAAACACATACAGACAGGCAAGCACACACATGCACAAACACCCACCCACACGAATGCACACACATACAGGCACGCATACGCATGTGCGCATGCAAACACACACACACACACAAACACACACGCACAGGCACGCATATGCACAAACACAGACACACACACACACAGACACACACACACTCTTATAAACAAAATCAAACTCACGTGTGCACACACTCATTTACATGAACATGAGTTGCAGGAGTAGGAGATGGAGACAAATTGACAAACATGATTTATTTTTGCGAAGAGAATATGCACGACTGAGAGGCGGTCATCTAGTTTATTGCTGGTAATAATAAGCTGTTTATAAGCTGTGGGTATTAGCTACAGAGGACCTGACACTTCAAATGCTGGTATATAGAGTCACATTTAAAACTAGACTGCATTTCTGGCGGGAACTGCGAAAGTGTGCTTGCCCTGGTCCGGTCACCAACGTGAGCAGACAGTGGCATACGCTATGCTGAACCTGGCTTGATCCAGGCATTGTAACAGTGCCTTTCAGTGTTGGTGAGGGCTATTCAGCTACTGGCTTGCGGGTTGAATGCGGTTAGTTGGATTTTACCTTTGGCCTGCCTTCGAATTTAGCTTCTATGACTGAGATCAAATCAATAAAATAAAATGACAGCAGTGATTGGCTGCAAAAATAAATAATGTCACGCGTCTTGCGCCTCTCAAAATGGGCTATCAGGTAACCTACAGAGGAATTGAAATTATGAAATATGACCAAGGCATTAAAAAGCTGCTTGTTTGTCAGGATACTTTTTCACTGATTTATTTAAAAAAATATGAGCTATGAGTGTGAATGTTATATATTCCATCCGACAAATTATGTTTTACTGGTTTATTTGACAAATAATCTATATGGATTTGCTCTATAAAGACCTTATGTCTGTTTGGGATTGTTTTGTGAGCCTGGGGTTGTTTTGAGAGCCTATTGATGTAGCCTATCTCAGATGTATCTCAGAATAAAGGAATACTTCATATTACTCTAAACCACCGTATGTAAATCAACTACTGTACACATATACTACTGTCTACATTGCACTATATTTCTTGACCTGTCTCTGTATATTTCATCACCTTTCTATACTTTGCCTCACATTGCAACACAGCTCAGATCTTTGGTTGCTATGAAGGCCAATCGTTCTAAATGGATGGTTGCTATGGCCAAAGGCCAGTTCTATCTCTGCCGTTGTCAAGCGGGCATATCGTACAATTCTGATTAACCTTATCTTATTTGAAACATCTCTATTTTACTTAGCCCACTTCCATACAGTGGGTCCCATTAAGAAGTGGCCACTTCATTTGCGCTTACCGTGATTCACACAGCAGCATTATTAAATTAATCTATCACCATATGCCTATGCCTACGTTTGCAAAGAAAACATTTTAATTTGATTCACATGAAACGTTACATTTAATGTACATGTTGACAATGAGTAGGCTAGTTTTGGTTGTTGGTGGTGTTATTGCATCCCTTAGTTATGCCTACTGGTAGCATGCATAGGGTGACCAGATTTGGGTTTGTGAAGAAGAGGACACTTCAGCGTAAACAATAATTACAATAACAGCGGGGCTGTTGAGCTCTATACTCGCAAGATACATTTGGATGGCGACACATCTTTAATAGCCTATCTCTAAATTTGATCCAAGGTGTTTCTGAAAATACATGAATCTTTTACAGTAGCTCTATAATTTTGAACAATCTGTTTTAGAGCTTAATAGTCCTGACCTATGAAAACAGTTGTGTTGATGGGGACTGATGTGGATATGCTGTCCATTTTCTTATATCTATTTAATCATGTCTGGTCTATTATTAGGCCTACCTCTTTTCAATCCATTATTATTAGATATTTCTTTTGTAAAGAAATAGGCCTACATCTATCCCTCATGTTATGCCAACATATTTAATTCACCTGAATATAGGCTGCAGTAGATAGAGGATTATTGACATCTGCTGTTGTCAGTGTGCAGGCTATCCCTTAAAGGCAGTTTAAAGGATCAGCTAAATAAATAGCTCAGACAATGGCAGAAGTGCCGTTCGTCATGT
Organism: Alosa sapidissima; assembly: GCF_018492685.1. Taxonomy (NCBI): domain Eukaryota; kingdom Metazoa; phylum Chordata; class Actinopteri; order Clupeiformes; family Clupeidae; genus Alosa; species Alosa sapidissima. The sequence goes on along the minus strand of NC_055971.1, from coordinate 23,800,915 downwards.
TATATTTACAGTCTATGGTTATGAGGTTATGTGCCATCAAAATGATTTTGGAGACGTAATGTTAAGGTCGAAAAACTCTGTCACTTTAGCTGATGAGCTCTCACCCCTCGCTGCCGTTCGATGCTTTGCTGAACATTGTGTAGCCTACCTGCGGCACCTTTATTTGCGACCGACGCGTAAGTGCCTGCTTTGCAGGTCCGGCACTCAGCTTCATGTTGATATCGACCGAGACAAAAACATGGAAATTTACATTTTAATTCGTCAGTGAACTTACACTAAACAAGGAAGTTTGCACTATTGAGGTGACTGACTGACCAATTAAATGTTTGAGATTACTATCGACCAATGACGGTAGCTAAGGTCAGGCTCTACACCCTACACTTTCCACTCACTGTAGGGGGAGGCTGTGACTAGTATGTGAACAAAAGACATAGATATATCCATGAATGAAAGAGAGAGCAATGCAAATTCGCTGTAAACATGTTTAAGGCTAGAATAACAAAATCCCGGACGACTTTGAAATTCCGCCCGGACACATTTTTAGGTTTCAAAAAGAGGACGTGTCCGGGCAAAAGAGGACGTCTGGTCACCCTAAGCATGCAAGCTCCCAGGAAAGATTGATTTAAGAACGTTATCACAGTGTGTCTTCGTGGCGCAAAGCAGCGTGGGCAGAAGACAGCGACAATTGGCAGGGGTGGGTCATGTCTTTTTTGACAATTCTGTCGGAGGGTCAAAATTCCTCCGGTGGCCCCTTCAATAAATAACGAACAGTCCCTAGATTACTGCTGGGCTATATGTCTTGGTTCATGTCTGTTAACAACTCATTGCCGTCAAACGCGTATCTCGCGGTTGCATCCATTACAAACAAACATGCAATGTGAACGTCTGGGATTGGGGAGAGCACTAAATGCTCTACTGAATAAGCACAAAGTCAAACCTTTAAATGAAAAACACTCTTTAATAATCAAAAAAATAAACCGCTAATGAATTTAACCGCTAACTTGTGACCATCAAAAATCGTTTATCGCCTGTAACTCCGTGATAACAGGACGTAACAGGAAGGCATTTGGCTGAGCAATGGAGGTTAATATGCTCTATATTTTGTCCAAATGATGTCTGTTTATCATCGTTGCACTCGGAGAAAACCAGAATGTTTAATTTGTCCTGCGTTTCTTCTACGGCTGCAAACGGGATTCACTCGCAGTTAACCAAATATTTCTTTATTAGGGCTGGGCAGGCATTTTTCTGGCTATTAAATTATTTCTAAACCAGTCTGCTAAAGTCTGCAGTTAAGTCTGTGTAGGGGTTTCCAGGCTCCATTTCTTTTTACAAGACACCCTGCTCACTTGAGACATCTGCCGGTTGTTTGGGTTGTTGCAGCATCGTTGCAGCGTCACTGGAAAAATACAAATTAAAGTCGCGTGATACCGCGTGATCCCACGCGCGGACCGCGAGGGAAGCTGGCCAAGTCGAAGCACTGCCCACTGTACAATGCAAGTTCCCTCGTGATTAGAAGCTCCTGTAGACAATGTAGACGCATTTCAAAACATTGCGTTAGCAGTTAAGAGTCCTCGCCACTTCTTTTAAGCTGTCACAGACTTAGGTGCTACTTTTAGGGCTAAAGTGCTAAATAGCAGTCCTAAAGTTACAAATGACGAAGTTACGAGTGCAAGCATCTCATATCAAATGACCATGGCATTACGCTAAACAACGTAAATCCCAATTAGCAACATACATCTCCTCCCTATAGCTAGCCACACAAGAAATTAATGATACTAAATCTCTGCTTAGCATGCTTCTCCGCTTAGCATTCTAATAACAGAAGGGGCACATTTATGTTGACCACTACAACATGACTCATTATGTCTGTAACTCTATAAAACACTTTCATAAAGGACGCACGCCATCCAGCACATACACATGGAAACCGATATTTTAGGTACTTGGCCACAAACTCGAAACGTGTCTCTCTGAAGCTCTGTTCTAGAATCTTTGCTCTGAAGGCTGCGTTGCTAGGCAACATCAAATAAATGAAATGAGGGTCTTTTCAAGGTATTAAAAGTGTAGGCCTACGTGTGATTACGAATGGATGTGTGTGGTTTGCAATTACAATAAACAAGAAATAACATTTCCAATAATTTCCCATGATAAATTACATAATATTTGCACCTTCCTTACTTGTGAAGCTCACATCGTATTTAGTGAAATGTTATACAACGTTGCCACCTAGCGTTCAGATGTAGGCTATTTAACATTAACGTGACATTTCCTGCTTATTCTTTCGTCAACTCCATGCTTTTAGGAAAACAATCTTTTTATCATAGTTCCCTCTTCAATGAGCGATTACCAGCTCGTTTTTGTAACAGAGATAGCTGTTTATTGTCCCTAGGTTTACAGAAACACCTATTCATATTAATACGTATGGTGTGCTGCCGACCACTGTTCATTACATGGCCCAGAATGCCTTGCATGTCTTTACAACAAAACAACACAGTAAAACCTAAATGCCCGTAAACATATGAATTTGCATACTTGTAACATTTTTAATAATACTCTCCCATCATGATATTTAACAATAATGAAAAATTTAATTTGATTACTGTCAATGTGAAAATAACTGTTCTACGTCAGCAATAAATAGCTAATGTTCTCCTTGCCATTTCAGTTTGTAAGTCCATACTATCCCATGGCTGAGCAAGGATTTCATGATTGGGCAAGGCTGCCCGGAGACATTGTGGCTGCCCAGAGACGTTGTGCATACTTGGAAGGCATTGTGATAGAAGTGCAACTGCAAAGGTGAAAGGTGATAGTTACCAAATACCTGTGGGTGGTTTGCCAAATGCTGGAAGCTTTTTGAATATTTCTTTTTTTTTTTTTTGCTTATGCACCCTCACATTGGAGTCCCCAGTTCATATACAAAATTTGGTATCGATATAGACGACTTCCTGTTTCGGAGCTTCGCCACCGATTTCGTTTGGCTGTGACGGGAAAATCAAAAATCCTTCTAGTAACTTTTGTGAGGCTTGGTCCAAGGATAATGTACGTCAAGTTTCGTGGCGTTCGGACCAAATTTGTGACTTTAAATTTAGTTTCGCTTTCTGTTCAATCCAATATGGCGGATGAACGACACGCCCACCTGACGTCATCTTCGCGAGCAACTTACACCGGTACTGACCGGACCTTTTAAAGTTGGAACGGTGTCTCTGTCTCAAAGGGCCTGGACGCTAGAGCTGACAAAAAATTAGGGAGACGGGAATAATAAAACTTAAAGGAACACTCCACCCATTTGCATTAGGCTTTGCATTGTTAGAAACCCAGTCATACTTTTGAATGGTCATGCAACACTCTCTCATTTTCCCCTGAGACGGGAGAAATCCGTATTCACCTCTTTACACTTCCTCCCACAATGATGCAAAAATTGTAATTTTGCGTCATTGTCGGAGGAAGTGTAGGAGGGGTGGATTTCTGTTGAGACTACAAGCGCTAGTTCCCACCCTTTCAACCCCGCCCATAGGGGGTTGATCCTAATGCGCTAACAGACCTATCACAGATCAGTGCCAGTGCTTTTGAATTCACTGGCAGAGAGCTGCAGAGACCTGCAGAAAACATGGCCGAAGGTACCGAATACGCAGACGGATGCAATATGGAGGACTGGGATTTTGAAGAAGATATGGTAGAAAAGGATGTTCGTGGCTATCTTTATGAGCCACAATATAGCGACGAGCAGCTGAGGGCTATGGAGGAACAGGAGGCAGCTGAAGCTGCTGCCACAACAGCCGAGTCAGACGACCTGCCTGCCGCGGACGAGGAGCCCGCAATGGCTCGAGCTGGGGCGAATTGGTGGTGCCTGTGCTCTAACTGTGCGCCAATGGACACAGAACAAGAGTCTGTCTGCTGCCAAGAATTCCAGCGATGCCAATTTCTTCTGGACGAAATCACGGAATCGGAGGATGACACCGACGTGTGTGTTGTTGATCACCCGAGTTTCGCACCCCATATGGATAGTGGCGTCCTGGAGACCTACTTTAGAATAACTAACGTCAACTGGAAACGGCAGCCAAAGCCTACAGGGCCAAATGGACGTCTTTCTGTAAAGTAAGTTTATTTTCTTTGTTACGTGGCATGTTCATTGCACAAATAGCTTGCATTTATGCTAGCTACTGTGGCAAGCTAGGCTATAAGACCATCGCCCACTTTGTGCTCAATGTTTTGTCCAGACAATTTCTTCTAACAGCCTACCGGCACTTTCTTGAGTGGGTCCTACAAGGAGAGAGATTGGGCAGAGGTCGTCATGTCGTGTTACCTGCTTGTGTCGTGCTGGCTATCCGCCAGAAATACCAGAAATACCAATATCCAGACGGCCAGTACTGCGGGCACCAAGAAGCGGAGGACGCTCGAGGAGCTATAGTTTCATTGTTTGTATATAGTCATTCAACAGTTGTATTGTTTGTATATAGTTATTTAATTAAATGCTTAAAATGTACATTGTTGTAGTTCTTTCTTAGTAGTGTTGCTCCAAGTGTATTCGAGTTATTGAACGACCAACATTTCAAAACTGGAACTACCTAGCTACTTACTGTTGCCTCAGATGACAACAGAATGGTGGTCATACCTATAATTTCTATAAATTATTAAGTATTACAAGTATACATTGCATTATAAGCTTGTTGCATATCAGTTACCTCCTTCCAAGTTTATGATGCTAAACTTTGTTGAAGGCAGACAGGAGAGCACGAGTGACATTTTGTTTTTAATTCACAAAGAAAGAATTGTGTCATGAACATCAAAACACACAAACAAAATGATCCACACTATAAAAAGAGGTATTGACCCTGTGATTGAGTATGTATAGTAAGGTGCTCAATGGCAGTGCAAACAGGTAAGGTAGTGCAAGGATAAGGTCAAAAGACCATATAAGACAAAGACATAAGACATGGTAATATTACAAAATATTTGTGAGGAATGGGTTAATGTAGAGCTGACGTCTCAGAAGCGGCTCTTGAATGATGATGTTGCAGCTTTCTTTGACGGCTTTGGGACAGGGGCAATGTTAGGTGGCAAAGGAGGTTGTGGTTGGGTGAGTGAAGAGTCCTTGAATGTTATGTTTGGGTTGCGTCTGTTTTCTATGACCTTCTCAATTAGTGTCTGGATGAACTTGGTGGTGTGTGGCTTATAGATTTTCTTGACTATCCATTGCTTTGACTTTTTGCAGAAGACCTGCTTGACGCGTGGTTCTCCTATAAATGACAAGGATTATAATGATTACACAGATGCCTGAATAAAGATTTGACTAGTAGACGTCTCTCCACAGGAATAGAATGAACTTTTCAGCAAAGTATGCATTTTGAGTTAGCTGTGAACATGCTACTTATGGTTATTTTAGTATTTAGAGTACATGAAAACACACCTGTTGCCGTGGTGGCTTGTTCTCGTGCCACAATGTTCTCATTATGTTCCATGATGGCGAGGTAGGCCCTCTCCCTCGTAGGAGAAGGCCTGGCATTTAGGGAGGTACTTCAGGAGAGCTCTGTGAAAGATCTCCAGTGGCCCTGTGTGAAAAGGAGAATATATAGTACTAATTAAACATGTTCAATAGGATATGTTCAAAACATGTGGGTATAAAGGGTGTCAGTTCTTACCAGTATGTTTGAAGAGGGCCATCTTCTGAAGATCTTTCAAAAGCCTTTTATCAAAGACGAGTGACGTCAGGTCCTGATATGCCACCGAGTCCTTCTTCAGCCACATCCTCTTCTTCTGCTCCTCAGCTGTTAGAGGAGCATGGTCACAGTGATGCCGCTTTCCATCTGTGTCAGTCCATCGATGTTCATTGACCACATGGTGTGGAATGCACTTCCACCTGTTTTGTAGTGCCTTTCACCCGTTTCACCAACTTCAAGGGTGCTGGCACTGGTATCAAGGCCAGATGTACTTGGGCATGGTGACTATAAAACAAACAAGAGGTTTCTTTTCAAACTATATTCCACTAATTTAAATCAGACAGTAGTCTTCGATATACTAAAGATAGGTGTAGTGGTGAAATAAGAGGTGGGTAGGCTAAACTGCAGTAAGGAAAAGCGCTACTGGATGTTTTTTTTTGTTGTTGTTTTTTTTAATACATAAGACATTCAGAATATATGAGAATGGTGACGATTACTGTTTACAAGTGGTATGGCTACTAGTAGTAGATAGTTCCCTGAGTGCATACACACTATTAGGAAGTGCATTGAATGTATTGAGTGGTGGATAAACTATTTCTGAAATTCAGTGGTGGATAAACTGTGTTTACTTGCGATTAGCCTCCACTGCAGCCATGATTAGAGATCATATTATTTAGACTACTTACAAACTGTTCTTGTAAGTTCAATAACGTTAAAAACATTTGAATAACGTCATACTAACACAGTAAAAGATGGTGGATTTACATCGCTAATAGCAAACTTATGCAGCTAACACACAATGGACACGATATTCATAACTGTCTAACGTATACATTGCAAACTTTGCTTCCTCGTTGCTGACGAGTGGAGTTAGCGAGGCAAAACATACAAGATATTTACTTTATAAACAGCCAAACCATATGAGATGTGCTGCTTTACAGCAGACGACTATATCAGTGTGTTCAGTCGAGAAGTAGAGTCGAGTCAGAAAAACCTTACCTCCAGGCAAATGCGTTTAGCGCAGCTAGCACTGCTAGTTCCAGAAGTTCCTGGCTGTTCGTCGACATCATCTGGCAAGGTAAATATTGACGGAATTGCGGTTTTCACAAGCGCGGGTCTCTTCACTCTTAAGGGGTTCTTCTGCCTTGAAATGTAGACTGCACACCGTCAGATGTTTTAGTGCTTCAATGGCTGTGTCCTCTCCGAACTTCAGGTTATTGATAGCCCGTAGCCACTTTTTGCACAACTCCAACTCTTTGGGTAATCTATAAAAATTTACTTCCGTGTATTTTCCTTGTGCTGGCTGAACATCCCGGTAACATGCAAGTGCACACCATTTCGAAACACAAACGAGGAGTAATTCACTAATGAGTTCGCAAACTAAGTTTCTAAGTCTTCACTAGAAATTGTTTGAAATGATTTACAGGTAGCGTAGAGTGGAGCTCAACGGTCGAGCCTTGGTTGACAGATTATGGGCGGAGTTGAACAATTGAGTTCGACAGTGGGAGTGGCCTGCGGAGCTGAGCATTGCAATGCACTATGGGGATTGTTGTCTGCAATCCACAAGCACTAAAAAGTAATTTTCTGCCTTTTCTCGGCCAAGAAGGCACCAAATTAGAAATTTATGCTACTATTCTACTACATATATGACCCACTTTCAATACATATTCATGTCTCCACTGGTGGAATGTCCTCAGTCAAATAACATGGGTCACACTATGTGTGATAATCATGCTTTGTAATTGCCATCTTTTCACAGCAAGATACCTTACATCCATTTCAATAAAACTCTTCAGAAGTCATCATTCAAGGGGTTATTTTTCAAAAATGTATTTCAGGGTGGCATGCCCCCAGACCCCCTACTATTACTGAGTTACTAATAGGGGTGTCACAATTCTCCAGATCCTCGATTTTATTTCATTTTCGATTTTTAAGTCACAATTCGATTAGATTATATATATATTTTTAATTATATACTATTAATGCATTTTTTAGGTTTCTTAAGCTATTTTCTTGTTTTGGGGGACGTTTATTTTGAAACCGAGCCTATCGCGAACAGAACCAACATTAAAAATAGACGTGAACATGAAATGAAACAACACAGAATGATAATTTGATTGTTTTAGCACACTCCAAAAAGACACAAGGTGTTCAATATTGCACTTATTAATGTGCATGTTTTGCATTAAAGTAGGCTAAGCCTAATTTTGGACTGTAACTAAAACTTGTTTTCACATGCTAAATTGAGTAAGTTAGTGTTACGACAAAACTTCCATACAACTTCCATAGGTCTACCAGAGATTTTAGAGTAGTAGGAGAGGCTTCAAGTTTAGTTGATGTGAGTTTTTAAAAACTGGCTTCAGCTTGAAGTTAGAGGAGATAACGCGCCACAGTTCATCATGTGTGTGTTTTTTGGTATATTGGCCTTGGTATGCTGGACGTGAAATTGGGAGTGTGAGTGTGATCGTTGAGTTTGTCTACTAACAACCATCATAAAATAATCCTGGTTACTTGCTTAGCGTAAATCCTCAAATTATGGCTGGGGCCTTTTATTTACTTAGGCTGCGCAAAGCACAGCACCTTTATTTGGGGCAGGCTGGTATTCAAGGCAGGCTTTTTTTTTATTTCTAACCTGTGTTTAGACATGCGTTTGGTTTGGAGTGGCATACCGGTAGGCTATCAAAAGCATAACATTTTCGTTTTGGTTTGGGATTTAATTTACTTTTGGACTGTTTGATTATATTGATGAATGTTGGGACTGATGGGCACTGAAATCTGGGGGGTATTTCATGGTTCACTAATACGTTTCATGCAGTTGAAAAAGTGTTGGGATTTCCACCGCTGTTTATTGCGTTTTTGTTCTAAGACATTTATTTCAAACAATTTCATGACACAAATATATTGCCTACTGTACTTCAGTTACCTTGGTGCATAAATCCCATAAAGTAGGCTACCACACCCCAGGCCTACTAGCGTTCTTACACGTTCAGCGTGGGGTCCTAAACAAGATGAGAATTTAGCGGTGTTACATCTGCCTGTCACAGACGTGAGGAGTTCTTTGAAGCTTGGGGTAAGGAGAATCGCAATGAATCCAACAAAAAACAAAAAATGCATCACATCTTTTTTTCAGAAGGCAAACGTAGTAAGTTGACATAGGCTACATTTTATTCATCCCCAGCCAATGTCCAGTGTTGTGGACTGGTGACTTGTTAAGCCAACATGTTCTAACGTTGCATCAACAAATGTTAACTGCAAACACATAGTGGGGCAGCCGTGGCCTACTGGTTATCACTTCGGACTTGTAACTGCAGGGTTGCCGGTTCGAACCCCGACCAATAGGAACGGCTGAAGTGCCCTTGAGCAAGGCACTGCTCCCCAAGCGCCGCTGTTGAAGCAGGCAGCTCACTGCGCCAGGATTAGTGTGTTCTTCACCTCACTGTGTGCTGAGTGTGTTTCACTAATTCATGGATTTGGATAAATGCAGAGACCAAATTTCCCTCATGGGATCAAAAGAGTATATTTACTTATACATAGTGGAGAGTTGATTTGGTTTATACCAGACAATTTAAGTAGGCCTAACTATTTGATCATGTTTGGATCATAGGCATGATGAACTTTTGTTCATTCATGGCTTCATAAAATACCCTAACATCCCATGTTACTTTTAGAGTATTCTACCATTGGCCCAAGTAGTGTGAAATAAATCTAAAAAAATAAATAAAAGTAGAATTGCACATAGCAAGAAGCTGGTCTGAGGGCAGATCTGGCGTTGTGCTCATCTCACAGTTTTGACCATTTTTATCAAAAAATATTTTGGAAGCAATCAATGGTATTATCTTAATACAGGCCCTACTGGCAAGTTTAAAATATGATGGCCGAAAGGTGAGCCACTGGTGGGGATCTGATCCGGAAATCTGATGTCACTATGGGTTTGTGTTCACAATTTGGTCCCCCTCACTTTCAAAATATCTCCTGCGCCCCTGAGGCAATGTAACGTTAGTACAGAGGGCTAACATATTTTGGACATTGTAGGCAAAACCCCCAGATCAGAGACAGATCAGCCATAATTAATTTGTATGTGGGAACTTTTAAAAGATACAAATGATAAATTAAATATTTCAACTGGAATGCTTTATTTGGAAAATAACAAAAATCATCATATGCAAATGTGAGGAATGACAAACAAAAGAGCTTATAATGCATCAGTATACTGTCAGTGTAGTTACAGTTTGCCATGATGATGGTGGTCCTGTTTGTGGAGAAGGGCTTTTTATGTCAAATACACAGTGTTCATAAAGTGTAATAGTCCATAAGGGCTGATGACAGAAGTGACTGATGTAGAGACGTAATGGAGGATGAGTAGATTAGAAGACAATGGCGGCTGACTTGCTGCTGCTGCTGCTGCCCCACACACTCTACAGTCGTACAGAACCAATCAATGATGCTACTAATGACATACAGTAAGGGCTGGAGAAGATGAAGAACATACACATAGGTTCTTGGAGCAACCACTAACGAGATTTAATTTACCACCGACTTATAAAATATATGTTAAAAAGCATTGAGACTGCCCACCACAAACTGCTCTCAAATAGAATCTATACTCTATACTTCTGTTCTGTCCAGCAGTTTACTTGAGGGAAGCCATAGCCTACTGGTTAGCACTCTGGACTTGTAACCGGAGGGTTGCCGGTTCGAGCCCCGACCAGTGGGCCACGGCTGAAGTGCCCTTGAGCAAGGCACCTAACCCCTCACTGCTCCCCAAGCGCCGCTGTTGTAGCAGGCAGTTCACTGCGTCGGGATTAGTGTGTGCTTCACCTCACTGTCTGCTGAGTGTGTTTCACTAATTCACGGATTGGGATAAATGCAGAGCCCAAATTTCCCTCACAGGATCAAAAGAGTATATATACTTACTTACTTAAACTTTTGTTTGGATGTGCATGGCCTTTGTTGACTTACACCACAGACTTAACTTATAACCGCATCCAGGAAATATGTACATACTGTAAGAGAACAATTAACAATGTAGTGAAAACATTAAAGCTTTGATTTTACAGAAGTTGAGAGCTCAGACATTATACTATAGTGCATTCCTAAAACAACAACCTACTGTGTTATGAGTGAATTTTATGAACCTATGCATTTGTTTCCTACTTTTTTAGCAGCTTTGCTAATAATGCTTATAATAATTTAAAAGATAAAATCTTTATTTAGGCTAACTCACCACCTTATTTCTCATAAGTCACGTCATGTAGCATATTTTTATTTAACAAAATTAATTTTGCTCTTATTACATTTTCCAACACTTTTCATAGCAGAGTAAAATTTCTCATCTCTGAAGCCATAGATAAGTGGAACCACAGCCCTGCCCAGAATAGTGAATGCCAAGAAATTGAAATAGCGTACAATCAGAAATATGTCCACATCAATCTGTATGACCTTGGCCTCAATGTAAGGACCCGCAACCTCCAGCGTGCACAAGAAGAACTGCAGGAGGTGCAGCAGCAGGGTCCTCTGGGCCTTGGCGGCCGCCTGCTTGTCCTTACCGGAGGCACGCCGAGCAACACGAATAATGGCCACGTAACACAGGAACAGAATGACCAGAAGCACTAGGTAGTTCAAAATAACCAAATTGCCCCTTAGTTCCATGTGCCCCTTTTTCACCAGGATAATTTCATAATAGCAAAAATTCCATCCGTTTAAGTAGCTTTTGGAAACAGCTGATGAAAATATGCACAGGTCGACAAATGGACGCAGAAAACACAGGAACCACAAAATGACTGAAATAAACAGGGTCCTTGTCGAGGTGAAGACATCGACGTGCCGCAGAGGGAAGCAGATGGCCACGTAGCGCTCCAGACACATAGCTGTGATGAAGGTGGGCGAAACGTGGGTGAGTGTGTGAAGAATGACGACGAATGGGAAGCAAAATCCCAGCGGCAGTAGGAGGTGAACATGTATGGTGACAACCACAAAATCAGTCATTAGGAAAAGGGCCGAGTCGGCGAGCAGCGTCTGGGCGAAGAACATGAAGCGCGGTTCTGCCCGGAGAGCCGGCTTTCTGCGGAAGGTGTAGTACATAAAGAGGTTGATGTAGATGAAGGGCCAAACCAGGATCTGCACCAGGGCTGTGGTCACGTTGAGCCGAATCGGGTCATTTCCTTTCAGGATCTTCTGTTCACTGCCGTTTTCAGACATGTCTCTGAAATCTTAAACCATAAAGCATTATAAAATAAAGACACATTATCCTAAAATGGATGACCATTTTAAAACATACTTGAGCCATTAACTCAGCATGAATGTTTAATATATGAGTAACCTATGATCTACAAAAACAAAGCAGCTTAATGACAATGAATGCATCAGAAGAGATTCCAGAACATTAAAACAGTAATCAACAGCTTTTGTTAATGAATATAAAGTAAAGATCTAAATGAAAGTCTAAAAGCTTTCATTTAAACACAGAAAGCAGAAAGAGCTGCTTTGTGCGTCTCTGGATCTGAGCCACCTGTTCTTTACCGTCTGTAATATCCTGACTCAGACACCCGGAGGAAAGGCCTCCCTTATTATATGTATGTAGAGGTGGACTTCAGGCCATAATAACACACGTATGCATGTCCATCTTGGATAGATTTTTTCCTTTTTTTTGTGTGTGTGTGTGTGTGTGTGTTTTGTGTTTGTGTTTGGGGTAGAGGCGGGGTATGTGGAGAACAGCAACGTGTGGCAGTTAGACAATGGGTAGTTGAATCTCATACTTTGTATATCAAGTTTATTTTGCTGTTTTAAAGTATGCCCTTCTGTTTTTGATAGACAATGTCACATGTATAACTTACTTACAACTTAGAACCCATACCTATCATGCAGATTTTACTATCATGCAGATGCAGAGTTTAGATTTCCTACAAACAAATGTATTGTTGTTGTACACCATATACACTGTATAGCCTAATACTATATGTTGTTGTATATACATATACACTGTATAGCACTTAATGAATAAAGACTAGCCCTTGAGCTAGAGGGGTTGGTCGGTACTATCTGAGGGGAACAACTCTAATAGTGATTTTTGGCAAGGTAGGCCTATACCACCCTAGAGTTAGAAAATAAGTGATAGCATTGCATTGATACAGTAGTAGCTTTTTGTGTGTTATCACCCTGTTTATGTCTATTATACGTTTATGCACTAAAATTGTATGTATAATTATGTAAATGTATCATTATCTAATGAAATATGCACTAATTTGCATACATTTCAAGGAAAATCTTAGAAGTCTTAACATTGGATAAAGTCAGGTTCAAAAGGTTCTTCTTTTTGTTTTTCATTTTGACATATTAGAGTGAAACGTTATTCCTAAAATGCTGTATTTTTGAGAATGTCTTCATATATTTGCTGAAAAACAATGTTATATGTGTCCAGAACTTTTCATACTTCAGGTTACAACTGATATACAGTATAAACCAACCTCCTCTATAAAATCCTCCAGCATAGGAGTATTACTGGAAACGTTAGTATTTGTAAGTACAACTGAAGTGGAGATGTCTGGTTCAGAGTTGTGAAAATGGTGATGATACATTTTTTATTTAATGGCTGTTGGAAGTATTTTGATCTATTCAAAATACCCAAATTCAAAACACCCACTGTAATAACATTTCTCTCTAATGTGTCCAAAATGAAAAATAAATATAGCTGCAAGCAGCAATGAGGGGGCCAAGCAGATAGGCCGGAGTAACCATGGCAACAAAATGCTGTTAGCTCAATGCTGCAATCAGACATATGACCATAAGCTGTCAAAGCAAGTTTCACATCTAGCACGTCAAAAGTTACAAGGCAAAATGCATTTTTGCTAATTGCAGTGACCCTAGAGGTCAAAGGTCACAAAATTTCTTCGGCATTCACCTGATGGGGTCATGAGTCCATGTACCAAGTTTGGTTTTGATACATGCAACGATTGCTGAGATATGAGCTCACTTCCTGTTTGGCGGCTTCGCCACAACTTTCGATTGGATGTGACGGGCGAACGCTTCTATCAATTGTTACAGAAATAAATGAAGTGACAAGGCATGGTCTGAAGATGGTCTGTGCCAATTTTGGTGAAGATCAGATGAAATTTGTGACCTATGGCGGCCGAATAAATTATATTGATGTGACAAGTTGCCCTCAGTTGACCTAAGGACCTTTCACAGTATTACCAGACACCACTAGTACAATTTAATTCTAAGCACAGCAGTGGCTACAGGCCAAAAGGCATGTTTGTGAATTACAGCGCCCCCTAGAGGTCAAAGGTCACCAAATTTCTTGAGGGTCCTCCTGATGGGGTCATGAGTCAATGTACCAAGTTACATGCAAGGGTTGCTGAGATATGAGCTCACTTCCTGTTTGGCGGCTTCGCCGCAAATTTTGATTGGCTTTTACGGGCGAACGGTAATACTTCCGAAGACAAAAAGTGATAACTTTTGTGAGGCTTGGTCTGAAGATGATCTGGGTCAAATTTGGTGGGAATCAGAGAAATTATGTGACCCCTGATACATTTTAAGTGTTTTTGATGAAATCCAAAATGGCGGAAAATCCATCATGGCGGAAATCCATCATGACGTCATAGGGTGCGTTGAACTCGGCTTGGTCCAAGGATTCCAACAATACCTGACTTTTGAAAATCGGACCAACAGGTCAAAAGTTACGTGCATGAACGCACGTCCAACTTTGGCCTGTTGGTGGCGCTAGAGGGTTCGAGTTGCCGACATGAAACTTGGTGACATGAATCATGGGACCGTCCCCAATCAGTGTGCCAAATTTCCCAACTTTTTACCATACGGTTCTATAGGCTGCCATAGACTCCCATTGCAAATAATAATAATAATAGGAAAATGTAGAAACACAATGAGGTCCTGGCAGCTTCGCTGCTTGGCCCCCAAAAATAAGAATTTTGAACCTGACTTCCAGTGTTAAGGTTTCTGTGCTTAAAATGTATGCAAATTATTACATATTTCAGTAGATAATGGCTCATTTACATACTTATACATAACATTTCGGTTACGTTGCAATACAAATATTGACTTTATGTAAATAAGCAGCTGTGGATGTTTTGTGGGGCTATTTATAAAATTTTTATGGACTATATATTTATTTAAATGTTTAGCCTATTAACCAGAAAGATATCCATCCACATACAATGGACATAAAAAGGCTGATTAAACACAAGCAGCTACCCAAATGCAATGCTATCACATATTTGTTAATTCTAGGGTGGTATACCTTGTCAAAAATCACTATGAGACTTATTCCCTTTGAATGGTACCGACTGACCAAAATTAGGGGGTCTGTACTGGCTCAAGCACTAAGAGAGAAGCATAGGGAGCAGGAGGACATCTGACAGATAGACCTAACACCTCATGTACACCAGATGCTGCGTGGCATTGTAAGGGTCCTGCCTTGTTCTGTTCTACTCACAGTGTGTGCTTCTCTGGAATGTGTGTCGAGAGAACTCTTCATCTACCTCACGTGGCTAAAAGGTTTAATAGCTACTTTAGGAAGTCATATGGTTGGCCAGGGTCATTCTTAAGCTACATTAAAACAGTATTCAGATAAACAAGTGTTAGTGGCAAGACCTATGTGCATACCGACATATAAGACATGTATTACATTTTGTGGTTCATTTAATAAAACGATTTTAGAAAATGGCTATATATGGGACCCTTTTTAATTTTAAAAAGGAAAACAAATTTATTGAAAGATGTGATGATTACAGAATACAGTTTGTTTGCTTGTTTTTTCCATCAATATTCAGTATTCCATAATTTTTTTGTTTTGTTCAAAAGCACATTACACAAATGGAATTTTCCCAGACTTCTCTGTCTCTTCTTAGGCTCTTTTTTTTCATTTGGCACATTGTCTCAAATTTAATTTACGAGATGAAACATGATTCCGCTTACAGGCATAGGTTTTCATTGCAGCATAAAACTTCTCATCTCGGAACCCATAGATCAAGGGAATAATTGCCCGGGAGAGAATGGTAAATGCCAAAAAGTTAAAGTAGCGCAGGATAAGATATATCTCTACATCAACTTCCATGACCCTTGCCTCCACATAGGGGCAGATGATCTCTAAAGTGCACAGGAACAGCTGCAACAGGTGAAGCAGCAGTGTCCGGTGCCCCTTTGCTGCCGCATTCTTATCTTTACCTGACGCCCGTCGGGCAACACGGAAGATTGACCCATAGCAGAACAGCAAGACCACTAAAATGGCCAGATAATTCATTATGTTGAGGTTGCCTCTCAGCATCATGTGCCACTTTGCCAACAGCATAATTTCATAATAGCAGAAGTTGAGTCTTTTGAAGTACCCTTGGGAAACCACAGAGAGGAGGATGAGGAAATCAATGAAAGGCTTTATGAAGCTCACTAACCACACAATGGCTATGACAATCAGAGTCCGGTTTGGGGAGAAGATGTTGACGTGCCGTAGTGGCATGCAAATGGCCACATACCGCTCCAGGCACATGGCCACGATGACGTTGGGTGACACTTGGTTGAAAGTGTACATGACTATGAGGAACGGGATGCAGAAGCCGATGGGCAGCAGCCGGTACTGGTTGATGGTGATTACAGAGAAGTTGGTCATGAGGAAGAGTGCCGAATCAGCCAGAAGCGTCTGGGCGAAGAGCAGGTAGCGCGGCTCTACCCGGAGGGTCTGCTTGGCCCGGAAAGTGAAGTACATGAAGAGGTTGATGGAGATGAAGGGCCACACCAGCACTTGTACCAAGGACATGGTGATGTTCAGATACGTCTGGTCATTGCTCTTCAGCAGCTGGGCATTGCTGCTGCTGTTCATCTCTTGCCACCTACTGTGAAGACAGCATGAGAAATTAAATGAGATAAACCAACCAACAAACAAACAAACAAACAAACATGTTTACATAACACTTTTTATCATCAACAAACATTTACATAACACTTTTTATCATCCAGATAGCTTTACAGAATAAGCAAGAGCTGTCATTTTAAATTATGTAAATAGGTTTTAGGCTTTGTCAGGCCTTGACAGGTCTTTTAAGTGCATTTTCCAACATTTTAGAAACATACAATATGCAACATGGATGATATTCACCAGAAATCAACAGGTGAGTTCACAAGCAATTTTCTTTATCTTCACAGACATAACAGATCACTCACTTGTTCCACAATCACCAAAGTGATTAAACCAGCTGATGAAATTGTGGCACTGTGAATGCCTCTGACGTCCCTCTCCCTTACATAGCAGGTCAGGTATGCATATGCAAAGCTGAATGCATAACAATTGAAAAATTACAATAAGCATTGACAAACATCTCATCATATTCATTCATTACAATATGAGAAGAATACTGAAGGTACAGGCATGAAATGTTATTAGTCCTTTACACTTTGTCAGGTAGCTGTTCTGTTGTTGATCCAGGACCCACTCGCGTATAGCCGTGGAAAGTCATCCCTTTTTAAGTTCTTTGAGGGGATCCCATGGTATTGATCAGCTGATCTCAAGACTGTTCATGTCATTGACAGGAACATTTATATATATATACATATATACATATATATATATATATATTTAAAATGCACAGTCTTAGATTGGTGCTGTGTTCTTTACGATCTTGGAATGAAGAACTTCACATTCAGTTTACACAGCCTTTTTTAATTATTATCACCTGCAAAACACATTTACACATTTACTGGATGGATTAACATTTTATTTTAGAAACTCATATTCTTTGCAAATATTTGTGTATATATTTTGCTAAATATTTGTATAATTGGACAGTATACATTTGTTTATGTTCAAAGTTCAAAGCAGACCCCTATGTTCAGAGCAACTTACAATTAAATCAATAAACATTACAAAAACATTAGAATTAACAATTTAAGGGCCCTATCTTCGTGACCCAAAACCTGACGGAAAGTCTATAATCATCACAACCAAAAGCTTATTCCTACTGAGATTTTGGACATGCCCGTCTCTTTTTTTCACCATTGGTCTCAGAGGCCTATGGCTGGAGATGGAGAAGTAACATTATTCCAACTCAAGACTCCAATCTGAATCTAATCTAAAAGCACAGCAGTAAAGCTAAAATTGTATTTCATATTATGTCTGTGGGTAGAAAAGTGCAGGGAGCATGCAGCATATTCTGGGGGGTTATGAAAAGGTTGAGAAGTAGGCCACATGATCTAATGTGAAAAATATTGCAAAACTAGAGGGTTCAAGGGTCAGCTGCACTCTTAAAACAAATGTGTTGAAAATAATAATGGGCTCATACGGGCCTTCAGTAAGAGACATTAAAACGGTGGGCAAATCCCAGTTTGGTGCCCGCAAAGTGCGAACTGGACGCAACCGGCGGGCCCCTTTTAAAAACTGACCAATCAGTGGATGCCTACCCAAGGGCCTGTTATCCGCACCCTGGTGAAAGGCTGAAATGGCCGAGGCATAAACCTTCACAGTACTGACCGCCTTGCCTTGATCCAAATAGGACTGCAAGAAGCGCAAAACTTGTGGCACAGGGCAAACCGCTGGCTCAAGACCCAAGCTGGCACACCAATCCGAAAAGATCCTCCACCTGAGTGCATAGCAAGCTCTAGTAGAAGGAGCCCTGGCGTTGTTCAGAGTCTCCTGCACAGACTCAGCTAGCTGTTCAATGACTGACTCTGCAGGGGCCAAACCCACAGGCGCAGGGCACCTGGGTTCGGATGCCAGATCTGCCCGTCTGTTCGTGACAGAAGATCCGCCCGGCAGGGTAACTGCCATGGCTGACCCCGCAGGAGCCGGAGAAGGTCTGGAAACCAAGGCCTCGCCGGCCACCGTGGAGCAACCAGCAGAACTGTGTGTTGGCCCTCCCTGATCCTCCGCAGGACCTGAGGTACAAGAGGGGATGGAGGAAAAGCGTACAACAAGCCTGTCGGCCAGTCTTGTGACAGAGCATCCAGGCCCAAACTGCCTCCCTGTCCCACGAGAGAGTACCACTCTGGGCAGTGAGTCGTTTCTGCCGACGCAAACAGGTCCACTTGTGCAGTCCCATACTGAGCCCAGACCTGGCTGACCACCTCTGGGTTCAATCTCCATTCCCCCAGGAGTGGCCCGGTCCTGGAGAGAATGTCGGCCGCCCTGTTCTCCACACTTGGAACGTGTACTGCCCTCACTGAAGCCAGACGCGGCCATGCCAATGACAGCAACTCCTCCGCCACCTGGAGGCACCGCCAGGACCTCGTGCCGCCTTGGTGATTGACATGATACACCGCCGAGGTGCTGTCTGACCTCACCAGAACATGTTGGCTTCGCAACCCTGGCAGGAACCTCTGCAGGGCGAGATGGATGGCCTTCAGCTCGAGGACGTTGATGTGCTCTGACGTCCAGGAGGGAGGCCACACGCCCCTCGCTGACAGCCCTTCCCAGACAGCTCCGCCGCCTGTCAGAGAAGCGTCTGTCGAGATGACTTGCCTCTTGTGAGGAAGGCCCCCCAGTGGAACACCCTGGAGTAAGAACCTCCTGTCCGTCCAAGGACGCAGGGCTCGGATGCAAGCAGGAGACACCCGCAACTTCACATGCCTGTCGTCTCTCGAGCTGAAAGGCATTGAACCAACACTGCAGGGGGCGTGCCTTCAGCAGGCCCAATGGCAGTACCGCAGCTGCCGCGGCCATTAAGCCCAACAGCCTCTGGACTTTGTGGGCGGTGACCAGTCTGCCGAAAGCCTGTCAGAGCCTCGGTCAAACTGTCTGCCCTCCGTGGAGTGAGAGACGCCGTCATGCTGACCGAGTCGAGGAGGACACCAAGGAAATCCGCCTGCTGGCTGGGCTGCAAGTTGCTCTTTTTCCAGTTGACCGTGAAACCCAGGGCCTGGATATGGGTCAGAACCGTGTTGGTGTCGTGCACCACCTGCACCTGAGATGGGGCACAAATTAGCCAGTCGTCCAGGTACGGTAGGATCTTTAGGCCCTGGACCTGCAGGGGGGCTAGTGCGGCTGCCACCACGCGAGTAAAAATTCTGGGGGCCAGTGAAAGGCCAAATGGGAGGACCTGAAACTGGAACACCCTGCCTTGGAAGGCGAAGCGGAGGAAGGACCTGTGTGCTGGGCAGATAGGGACGTGGAAGTACGCGTCTTTTAGATCCAGAGACGTAAACCACTCCCCTTCCTGGATGGAACGAATCACTATTCCAACGTGGACCATTTTGAATGGCAGCACCTTGAGGTACTGGTTCAAGGGCCTGAGGTCGAGGACCGGCCGGTAACCTCCGTCTTTTTTGGGCACAATAAAATATTTGGAATAAAACCCAGTGTGCCGTGCGTGCAGCGGTACTTCTGAGATGGCCCCTTTCAGAAGCAACTCCTGGACCTCCTTGACAAGCACGGAATTTAAAAGGGGGTCTTTCACAGACGTCATCTTGACCCCTGAAAACGTAGGGGGCCGCCGTCGAAACTGTAGGACTCCCCACATCACGCGTCAGCTGGGAGTGGGCTGACAGTGCGGCATCCACCAGGGCCCTTGCATCATGGTCCTCCGGGCAAGGCGGCCACCAGTGCGCGAACGCACGCGCCGACGTACACCAGTGGACAACTGGAGAAAAGACACACAGCAGCCCGCACCTCGTGCAAGACTGCACCTAGCAGACACAAACAGCTAAACTTACCTTTTGCAAGTAGCCTAGCACACAACAACAAAGCTAACAAGAAGCACACAGTAACATTAGCGCCTAAGCGGCCGAGCACATACACGCTGATCAGGCCCACACAGGTTCCAGCTGCCAGAGCAGTAAACAGAAATAATAACGGTGGCCCACGCCGGTGCGCAAACGCACCCAGCAGGCTCACACCAAGCCCAACTAGCCGCAAACAGCCAGATAAGGTACACAGTAGTTAACAAACAACAACCCGGAAACCTGGCACACACAAAAGGAAAATAACACTGAAACGGCAGCCCGCAGCAGTGCGCGAACGCAGGCAGCAGGCTCACACTAGCCCCTCCGCCGTGCGGTATGGGGTGAACTCAGGAAAGGCGTCAACAAGTTAAACAAAGTTAAACGAAGTTTCCTGAAAAAAACACAGGTTACTGCCACATGCAGACTAACAAACACAGTCAAGCAAGAAAGCAGTGAAAGTACATACTCACGTATCACAGGTCTCAGATGAGGCGATCAAGGTGAGAGACTGAACCGGGAGCAATCTCCGCTATTTACAAGCTCGAGTCGTTCTGCTTCCGGAGGTCATGGGCATGACTTTGTTGACATATGGTCTCGGTGATAGGCAGAACGAAGGTGATCATTCCTTTTTTAGACCGTAGTGACGGTCAGAGTGAGGTCGAAACAGATCTACTTCATTCCACCACATATCAACTCATTTCTCAACTTGCAGGACAAACTGCCGTTACTGGTTCTAAATGGATGGTTGCTATGACTAAAGGCCAGTCTTTAGTTCCGTCTCTCGTTTTCAAGCGGACATATCCCAGGATTCTGATAAATCTTAATAAAATCGCTATTTTATGTAGCCTACTGCCATATAAATAAGATAAAGGTCACCTCAGTCATATGCTGCAATGTTGCTATGTTCTAAACGTCCGTCAGATCGCTATTTTATAGCTCTGATGCAACGTGACAGTTCATTTAAACTTTACAATGAGTTCGGCGAATTAATATAGTGTGATAACGGCCAAAAAACTGGAGCTACTTCAGTGGGCAATTAACAAAAAAATAATTGATGTTATAAACACTGCATCACAATAGGAAATTCAACCAAGCAGTGGTATAATGAATGAAATGGTGCTACCCATTCACTGCCCTTATTAACCTTAAGTGTCCAACTGGCTAGACAGGTACAGTGGGTCAGTATCACAGTCACCTTACAGAGACATGAGAGAAGGCGGCCCTCACTGACCTTGACCTTCACACTCCTCACCAGGCCCCACATATCTGCTGAAATACAGAGGTGTGTGTGTGTGTATGTGTGTTTCTGTGTATGAATATCCTCTGTGCCCAGGTGCTAGGTGCTATTGTTAAGACACAGGGACAAATACAAAAATATATCTATTTGTTATCAAGCTCCAATTAGTTGAACAACAAGAACAAGCTTTGTTTTGTCATCAAAAGGCTAATCAATTATCCACAAGTCTAATTATTGCCTCTTTGTTATGTACTGTATTGTCTGTAATTAAGATCATGCCTGTATTGCATTTGGGGAATAGTGAGAGGTGATTAGCAGTGTGTTCATTTAGATGATGATGCAAAGTCTCAGACAATCTTTCCTAATACCCAGAATCCTCTGCAGGTGTCACACAGGCCTCATGTTTGCCAGGAAAACTTTATACTAAAATATGAACATGTAACCAATAACCAAGGACAAGACAAACTGGCTTACATGATAAGTGTGACCTACAGCTAAGAATTACCAAAGCACACAGGTAACGAGTTGAGACTGATACAAAAATATATTTATTTTCCAAATTGTCAAGTGTCACCAGCAGTCTCTAGAACGAGACTAATAAAAACATGCAAAATGTATTAATTCAATATCCTAAAAGTTCTGTATACGTCTTTAAAAAGCAATGATGACAGTTTGGTAGGGCACTCAACATAGGCTTCAAGTTTACAAAGAGCCTCCACAAAGATCAACCAGGACGGGGTCTCCTCACAATAAATAGTGGCACACAGGACACAAAAGAAAACAAAAGAAAAGGAAATGTACGATTTACAGCACAGCAAAATGGCCTGGGCCAAGGTAAGGTGCACTACAAGCTGAGCAAACAAGGGTGACCACAGCAAACACTTAGGAGTGAGGAGCCCTGCTTAAGATTATTACCTTCTGGGGATTAATGCAGCACTTAAAGCTTAGGTCTGAGGGTATCACAGATACTTTAAGAGTCTGCTAATTGTTCACAGTGTAAGTGTACTAAGCATAGAGTTATAGCAAATCTAATTCAACCTATACAACGAGTCATAGAACCCTATGGCTCAGGAGTACCAGTTTCCAGTATGGATGTGCTAAGTCAATGGGTAAACCCGTTGTAAATCTATGAACTAATACCGCCGGGAGCATATAGACCCTATGACCCCGGAGTAACAGTCTCCCGTATGGAAATACCGTGTGAATGCACTAAGCAGCCATCAGTAACTCTATGAACTAATACTGCCGGAAGCATAGACACAACAGTCTCCCGTATGCATGTATCGTGTGTATGTGCTAAGTCAGGAAATAGCCGTCAGTAACTCTATGAACTTATACCGCCGGAAGAATAGACCCCTATGCCTCCAGAGTAACAGTCTCCCGTATGGAAATACTTATGGTAGTATGGTACTTATCTATGATTTTACATCTACAGCTACAGCGCAATCCCTTGCAACGGGCCAAACATAGGCCTTCAAACACCAGTATGGACAAAATCAGTGTGGCACTCACTGATTTTGAAACAGAAACAAACAGAACGAAAATAAACCAAGACAAAACAGTGGCTATTATCAATACCAACACAGTCGTTCCTAAAACAGATACAACCATAGTTAGTAAACTACAACAATGCGCTATGAATGCAGTAGGTGTAAACTTCAAATGTTTGTACCTGCTCCGTCATGGCAATGCTGTTGACATAAATTCCCGAACCCCTGCGTAAAGCAGTCCAACCTCCGTGTGGATGCAGCTCGCACTGTAACAGTTGTTAAAAAGTAGCAGTTGTTACGACTGAACTGATGTTAGTTAGTGCATTTAGAACAAAACGGGAGGTCATACCTAATAATTGACACAGCAAGGGTACGGAACTTCCAGTGTTTGTTTGGCATATCCCTTGTCCATCAAAGTTACTATGCGCCCAGTCTAAAAGCATTCGTTAGGTTAAAAACCCCCCCACTAACACAAAACGTTAAGGGAACGTTCGGGAACGTTTTTATGGTTCCCTAAAGCAGGGCTGCCAACTTTTCAAAAAACCTTGGAGTGAGATTTGGTGGGGCCAACCAAAATTTTGCTGCGGAAATTTTTGTTTGGCTCATTCAGCATTATACCGTACAGTAAAAAAAAAACGTACATCAGTGGTTCTCAGGTGTAGGGACCAGGCATGGATGGATTATGAACTTTCGGGCCCCTGGGCCCACATGTATTAAGGGCTCCCCACTAATTGTCGCATATGTGGAATGGGGGTTTGGGGGTCCTCCCCCAGAATTTTCTTCATTTGTTTGATGTGATTTCCTGTATTCTGGTGCATTTTGGTAGCTTAGAAATCTAGACACACCCTAGCAGCAGCAAATTACATTTGCTTCCAGGGCTAGTCTAGCAACTCTCCATTGGCTTGTGAGCTCGAAAAATTAAACTTCTATCAGGCCAATCAAATCGTCTATAGAGTCATTAGGGGGGCATAACATAATGATTGATGGCAGAGTTGCAACGGTTTGGCTTAAATTCCCTGCTACTTGAAAAAAAAGAAGATGGATATTGCTGTTGGCTAACAGTGTGACACGAGTTACGCTTGTTTTGAGATGGCAAAAGTTTGAACTAGCCAACTAGCTCCGCTGGTGGGAAAACGCATGGGACTCAGTGCTGTCCTATTGCGTGCAGAGGGAATTTGAAAGACAACCGATTATCCCACCCCTCGAACTGAGCACTGCGAACGGTGAGTGCCCAGACCCTACATTTTAATGTGGGTCTGGCTCGTCAGGCTAGCATTTTGGGGATGGCCAATACTAAATTCAATCAGATTCATAGCCTACATCCTGATGTGTTGATATTGAGGCAATGATTCCATGCAAAGGCTTGGGCTTCAGGGCACCCTGACACCTTGGGCCCCTGGGTCTGGGCCCAGAAGGCCCGTGCAGTAATCCATCCCTGGGACCAGGGTCCCAGAGTTAAATGAACATTGGTATGAAAAGGATCTAGCCTACTACTAGGACCATGGGCGTCAGAGGCATTGTGAAAGTGGGTGGGACATTTCCGAGGGGGGGTATGGGGGTCCTCCCCCAGAAAAAAATGTTTGGACTAGATGCAATTTCCTGAATTCTGGTACATTTTAACAGGTTATTTAGATACTTCTATATAACAAAATAAAGCCAGCCTACGAAATTAATAAAAAGTAAATCATGCATAATTTAAAAATAACTCAATAGGCTACTTGGCTACGCAATAAGGTTTCCATTACAGCACCGCAGACGTTCAATGAACGCATGAAAGCGGATGGTTTGTTTGAAATCCCGACACTCTTTCAACTACATGGAACGTAATAGTGATCATCAAATACCTCCCCAGATTTCAGTGCCCATCAGTCCCAACATTTAACAATATAATCAAACAGTCCAAAAGTAAATTAAATATCAAACTAAACCGAAAATGTCATGCTTTTGAAGGCCTACCAGTATGCCGCTCCAAGAAACGCATGTCTCAAAATAAAACTCGCATAAGAAATAAAGGGCTGTCTCGAATACAATCCTGCCCCTAAAGGCCTGTACTTTGTCGACCCCGGCCATAATTTGAGGATTTACAGTATCTAAGTAGACAAACTGGCTTCAGATATCCAACAGAGTGAATAGAGATTGTGCAGTCTTAGCTGTGGTTAGTGACGTGATGCTGTTAATGAGTTTTACATAGCCTAGCGTAAACCTATAGGTTATTATTTATTTGGCGTACCTATAAGGCTTTTTACCTTATCAAAAGTGAGGGGGATGACTGATCTCTTCAACACTGCGGGGGATTTGGCACTTGTCACTGTGTGTGTGACAGAAGAGGAATGGGAGAATGCGTGTAACAAAAAAAAAAAATTATGAGCGATTTACGCACAAATGGGAGAATCCAATGAAAATGACAATGAAGCACTAAACAGATGCTGAAAACAGCACTGGTATTTCGCACGGCAAAAGTGTGTGTGTGTGTGGGGGGGGGGGGGGGTGTTTTGTAAGAATTTAAGAAATGTTTGTATATTTTAACTTTTAAATGCATCAATCAGGTGCACTTTCAAAATAAATTCAGAGGTCAGACTTGCTTATTTTTATGGAAATATTTGTGCTGTAGCCTAAGCTATTTTGCACTTCAGAATTATAACCATGCACACACAGGAATAGTTATGGTGATATTGCAATAAGTTCACAACCACAAAAACATATGCTACATTTCACAGTTCAGAAATGTGTGTACATTTCAGCACTCCATGAAATTATGCAGAAGTGGTCACCTGTGTTATTCAGCTAGTTTATTTAAGATAATATATTGGTCATTGTAATGGCCATAGCCTATAGCCTACATGCTATTCCTTTTTCAGGATGTACCCATATCTGCATGATGTGAATGTTTGCATATGGCTTATGTCAGGCTTTATATTAATATTTGTGTCTCGTTATTTGATTTTCTTCATATTTTTGCATTAGTCACTAGGAAGCATGCCGATATAAATATATTCGTTTATCTGTAATGGGATTGGCTGGAACCTGACAATATAAGAACCATGATAGTGGGATAATCTATGGCTGAGCAATTTACAAAAATGTATGTAGGCCTACTGACAAATAGTTTACATTAGAATACATTATAATTTCGCCCCAATGAGGCTATGTAGAAATGTGTTGCAATTTCAAAACCGGATTACTCAGGAACCACTTATTGCACAGAGGCATGCTTTATATCCTCGTATTCGGTACGGTTAGCTGTTTATTGTGATATTGGGTTTGCCACGTGTTGTGTGAAGGGTTAGTGAAATATTAAGCCGAGAGTAATGGGTGTGCACTGTGTGCAAAATGCAAATACGATTAGCCTAAATTGCACGTCGGTTCAATGTTAATTTTCTCGCGAACCATTTATGACAGCAACTTGGCGCTAATATCATCGGAAAGCTTAGATTCCGCACGTTCACCTGATGTGTGATATCATATGTATAGGTTTAATTTAGTTGAACCTCATCTGCCAGGTATTTGACCTATCAGGTTGACACTTCAGCGTGAAAAATACTCAATAATACTCAAAGCATGCGCCTGGGACGGCTTCTGAAGTAGCATCGCAAATGAGAGAAAATTTAGAAAATTCCACAGACAGGGGATGCTCTTGAACCCTCTCACCGACTTGTGCTTTTTTTTACCGTATTAGGTGAATGAACTTTAAACAAGAATCTATCAATAGAACACTTTTCACAACTAAGAAAATTCACTTCTTTCATTTCACATTTCACTTCAGTTCAATCAGACAGGCTCTCCCTTACACGTAGGCCTACCCCCACGCCAGTAGGGGGAAGACAGCGCCTCTGCCTTCAGGTGATCGATTGAAGTCTTGTCCTGACTTCCGTAAGCGGGCTCTGTGGAGCGGTGAAGTCCCGCCCATTCTACTCATAGACATAATATAGAGTGGTGAAGTCCCGCCCCTTCCGTTTGCCTCCATGGGACCTATCTTTCAAAAAAAATTGAACGGCAGTCTATAATTATTTTCTGGTACCCATATGATGTTTGTCAATTTTAAAGACAATTTTTCATGTAAAGACATTTGCAGTTTGTTTCGTAACTATTGAATTATAACATTGTGAAAGATCGTAATTCCAACGACTACAAACCCCATCAGTCGCGCTAGTGACGTTAGCTCATTCACAGCCACACTAGATTGTACAAACATACCAGCAACAGGTCTTAATTGGGCTGTCCTTGCCGAAGAAAATACCATGAGTCAGAGGATTAAACACATCAGGTAAGTTGTATTCGTCCATAGACTGTACATTACATACTGTTAAGTGACATAGCAGGCAGCAAGATGCAACCGTTAACTAGCATAACAGCTCTTATCGTTTCATTACGTTGGTGACGTACATCGTTCGAGACGAGAGTGGATTCGCACAAAACCAACATAACTTTTGAAGTCTATCGAACAACAGTACTTTCTTGACGTGAAAAATTATCTTTTAAATTCACACACATCATATGTGAAATTTGTGGCACAATTCAAACTGGACCAAAAAATAATTGTTATCTCTCCATTAACTCCCGTTCATAATTTTTTGAAAGACAGGTCCCATGGACCGGAAGTAGAAGGGGCGGGACTTCACCACTCTATACATGTATATTATGACTATGATTCTACTTCCGGTCCATGGGACCTATCTTTCAAAAAATTATGTAGTGGCCCCCGCTCTTGCAGCCACCCCGCCCCCCCCCCCCCCCCCCCCCCCTTTCTACCACTGCGGCCGCCCTGCCGCCGCCCCGCCCAGCAGAGACCTGTACACCATCTTCCACGCCCCTACCGGCCCTGCCCCGTTAAGCCCAGTGTGCCATCTCCCCTGCCCCAGCGGCCTGTCCCGTTGCCGTGCTACCCATCGACGCCCCGTTCCACTACAGTAGTGGCCCCCGCTCTTGCAGCCACCCCCCCCCATACCCCCAGTGCCTATAGAACCATCAGGAGGCACTGCCCCCCCCCCCCCCCCTGCTGTATTCGGCTGGTGGCCGTTTGGAACAATTATCCCTCTCCCCATCTCCTTTTTTAGTAATTAACTCTTAATAAAAGCATTCTTTGTTTCTATATCTGTTCTCTGGTCCATTTGTGGGGTGGTGAACGTGTTGCTCCTCAGGGAAGAAGGTGTGGCAGTGTTGGCGAGTAGCGCCCCCTGCAGGTGTCAAAAGCATTCCAGGATGGTGCGTGTGCCTGGAAGCCCTGTCTATAAGTTAACATTTATACATGTATTTAAGAAACCAGTTGAGTCATATATTTCCTACCATGGAACTACTGACATTCATGTTTATTAACCTGGTGCATATCATGTGGCTGTTCTGATGTATTTGTCTCTTCCTGCCTTTTTTTAGGTCAGCAGATGTCACTGCCTCCACCACCTGCAAGTGAGTTTTTCTTTTTAGCGATTGTTTAATGTAACAGCATAGGTTTATCTTTTGCAAATGTCATGTGCAAGAAACCTACCATAAATGAACTGACCAATATTCATATTTACTCTCTTTTTAGATGAGTCAACACCACACAGGCAACCAGCTCATTGCCCAGAGCTGGATGGGTCTATTATAACGTCTGCAACTTCATCTTGGGACCCAGTTGAAGGTACAGTGTCTTTGAATTTTCCATTTCCAAGTAAATACAATTTCATGACAAGGAACTTGAGAGTAACTAACTTTTTTTTTGTTGTAAACAGCACAAGTGACTCATCACACAGAGGGAGGTGGCTTGGCCATGGAGACGGAAATAAGAGGTAAGAAGACTCACTTAATTTGTTTACATATTCAAGTATATATTGTATTTAACAACTAAAATTAACACCATCCATTTTTCCATAGCAATAAGGACAACCATTACCGCATGGCACAGTGAATGGACGCATTTGAGGAGAAGATGGACGAGCTGCTCATGCTCTTAAGGAGCTCCCAGTCACCTCCCTCTGCTCTAGTCGATGACATATTGCTGTCGTCCTGCTCGACAGTCACTGAGCTGCAGGAGAGGAGGAACAAAATGCCCTCCCTCCAGGACTTGTACTCTGGGACCTAAGCGGGCAGAGAACATCACCAAAGACTCCACATATCCTGCACACACACTCTTTAACTTCCTCCCCTCTGGCAGGCGCTACAGATCCCTGCACACAAAAACAACCAGACAAGAACAACTATTTTCCCACTGCCGTCACTCTCCTGAACTGCAGATAAGTGGGGTCATCCCCACTTTGACCATTCACCTGCACATTACATACTTTATCATTCCAATATGTGTCTTGCACACTACATTTGCACTATTACTTTGCACTCTACATCACACTCCATGTGTACTTATATTGGTATTATGTCTTTTTTCTATAGTTGTTTTATTGTGTTGGTATCTGCCACAATGTATATTGTTGTCTCTATTGTACAGTATGTCTGTCTATTTGTTGAATGTATAGAGCACCTACCAAAGTCAAATTCCTTGTGTTCGTATACTTGGGTAACATGGCGTCTGATGTTTATATATATTTTTAGACAATTTTTAGACCTTTTATATTTTTTTGTATTTTGATTATTTTATATTAAAGTTATAAATCTCATCCATTTTGCCTGTTTATTAATTTCTGCAAATATATAATAATGCATTCCTGCTCATGCAGTTTAAAGTAGTTTAAAGTAATAATAAAATTGGTATGCAATGTTAGGGTTGCAATGTTAGGGGAACGTTCCCTAAATGTTGCAACCAGGGTAGGAATTTCACGACGGCCATGGCCGTCGTAGCCCCTTGGGTTGGCCGTGACGCCCCTTTGAAAATCAGAGGTTTACAGGCCACGGTGGCCTTGGTGCCCCCTTCTTTAAATATTCTGCTCTGCGTCCTACTAATAGCGCTATATATTTAGCCTATGGCCTGTCAAAATAATCTTAGCATTCACAGCGCAAATTACGCAGTGGAGAAAGTGACAGCGCAAGAAAGAAAGTGCGTCCAAATTAACCCATTCTTCTCAGTTGAACTACTCACAAAGTAGCCTACTCATCACACAGACATCACAAGTATCACATGAAAGAGCTTTTTCTCAGCTTTTAAACGATGTTAGCCACTAATTGCTGTGGTGAACGGTTCGCGAGAAAAGTAAATAATATCATTCAATTTACAGCGGGGAAAATAAGTATTGAACACGTCAACATTTTTTTCAGTAAGTATACTTCCAGTGTGGCTATTCACATGAAATTTTCTCCAGACATTAGTATTAACTTAGATAATCCACACATATTAAAAAATCCAAACATTAATGTCCATAAGTAGAGTTATGAGTAAAAAAGTGGAACACCACAGGTAAAAAGTATTGAACACGCCTACTGAAATTTCTTAAATACTTTGTGGAAAAGCCAATATTTGTAATGAGAGCTTCAACGCATTTCCTGTATGATTAAACTAATCAGTTGCAGTATTCAGGTGTGATTTTGCCCCATTCTTTTAAACAGATAGTCTTTTAATATTGAAGATTCCAGGGGTCCCACTAGTAAATCCTGATCTTTAGGTAACTTAATCCCGTTTTGAATTTGCAGTAAATTTCAACATACATGGATGTCTCCAAATTTGGGATTTAAGTTTTACACTGTGTTTAAAATTGTTCCACATTATTTCATAACGGGCCAAATACAAAATAAATATTACAAATGTCGCCTAGATATCGGTAAATCAGAGGACAGCTGACTATAAGAGTTTGTGAAAGTAGCCTTAATGATCACAAAATGCTAAGCAGGCTATTTGAGTTTCTTAAAGCTGAGCTGTGCCTAAATTGTTCAATACATGATTTCATAACAGGCCAAATATAAAATAAATGTTAAATATAGCCTAGATATCTGAAAATATTAGATGATCAGATGATTTACAGTTATATGTAATATGTCATGTTTTATGTTTTTGTAATGTTTCATAGGCTACAGTGATGCAGGTCTAGCAGTGAATACAACTTTGATCATTTTTATAGCATACTACTGTATAGTTAACTTTGGCTTTGGTGCCCTGACATGTGGCCTTTGTGCCCTCCACCAAATATGCCCAACTGAAGGCCAAGTGGCCTTGCCCCTAAAATGGTGAAATTCCAAGCCTGGTTGCAACGGTTAGGGAACGTTAGGGGAAGGTTTCTAAAGGTTGCAACGGTTAGGGAACGTTAGGGAAAGGTTCTCTAAAGGTTACAACCTTTAGATAACGTTAGGGGAACGTTCAGGGAAGTTTTCTATAACCAAGAACTAACGTTCCCGGAACATTCAGCAAACTTGGGAACCAAAACTTACTCAAAAACTAACCTTCGGGGAATGTTTGAGAACCAAAAACCAACGTTCCCGAAACCAAAAACTATGGTTCCCAGAACGTTCTGGGAACCATAACTTGTTAGCTGGGACTTGACTACCACAGCTACAATACATTTCTATGTCTGCTCAAACATAAATAGCATACCTGTGTGAAAGCTCTAAACCACCAGAGTAGTCATCCTATACGATATGCTATGCTTCGTTGCTGAACTGAGGACAAGTATTCTACCAGCGACGACTCGGCAAAAGCACATGTTGCCTTTTGTTAATGAACGACAAACGAAATCAAACGATACTTTGCCACGGACACAAGACTTTATTCGTCCCGTCAATCACGTAAAAGCCCCCCTCCCCAAATCAACAAACAGCTCCTGCTGCAGGCTACATCAGTATCATGACAAAATAGTAGGAGACCATTTAGTTTATTCAATTATTGATCATTAAAATTAATGATCAAAATAAACACACAGCCTTTTAAAAAGTCTTTTGCTCACTTGCTTGTGTCCTTCAGATATATCATAATGTATCCAGCAGTGTTCTCATTTCTCCGTGGCAACGTGACTCATGGTACAACTAGCATAATACTGATTTGCAGTGTAAAACCATCTCAGAAGTCGTGTCATGAATAGTTGTCACTGTCCACGGAAAATGAAACGGCCAATCTCAATAGGTCATTGTCAATAAGTAATTAACTGTAAGATGCTTTGATATCTTAACATGTCACATGAACTTATTATAACATTAAATTTGGACAGCCCTCATGACGTGACGGCATGATGAGCGGTTACAGTAAGTCTGACGTCACACCGTTTCCGGGCCCAACAGCTCCTTCGTCCAAAAACGTTTACTAGCGCAACTAGCCTGTTTTTATAACCTGTAAACCTTGTCACCATCACCTCCATTTTAGTAAGGGTTAAAACAAATCATTTGACTCTTAACAGAGTAATTAGTGTAGCTGTGCAGTTAGATGATATAGTATGGGGTAATGTCCAGGCCTCCGTGAAAAATATGATTTGGTTGAGTGAGTGAGCGAGTGAGTTGTAGAATGACAATTGTCTAGGCTGTTCTGAATAGCTTTTCGTAAACATACAATTTTCTTTTACTGTCTATGGGAAAATAACAAGCACTCTGGGCCCAGTTGGACCCGGAAAAATAACTGGATAAAGATGACAGACATGAAAAACATTGTCAAATCATTGGATCGGCTGTCATGATGTGTATTGATTCTGCAATAACATGTTTATATATGTTTATGACATTCTTCAGTCTTCAGTCAGTCAATGACATTTAGTTCTAAGTGAAGTCTTATACAATATGATGGATTTGATGTTGTCTCCCAACATTAGATAACAATTTAAAATTCCCAATGCTCATTATTCAATTCAATTGTGATTATTACATCTGTAGTTCAGTTATCATGATGCATATAATACACTGTGATCTGGCATATGTATGGACCTACAGTAGTCTAAAGGGGCGTTGTTCTGGCTTGACACCTTAATTTCTTTTTTTCTGCGGTTGGAAGGGTGAAAACGACTGCATCAAGACCAAAAGAAGCATATCGTCTAAGCACAACATAAAACTTCTCATCTCTCAGGCCATATATGAGTGGGCTGAGACAGCGGGGGGCAATGAAAAACACAATAAAATTGGAGTATCTGACATTAATAAACAACATAAAATCAATCTTCAGCATGGCCATCTCCACAAAGGGACACACAAACTGAGTCAGACACAGCAGCAGCTGGAAAGTGTGCAAAATCACTGTCCTCAGACCCTTGTGTGTGGATTTCTTGTTGTCAGAAGATGCAGTCCGTGCTGCCTTCAGGATAGCAATGTAGGTAAATACAATGACAGAAAACATGAGTACAAAGTACATCAGTAAGAGGGCTTTGCGCACCTCGTTCACCCAGGTCTGCACCTGCATCAATTCCACGCTGCACACCACGTATGTGAGCAGAAAGGCGGGCGGCACCAGAGAGAGGAACGACACAAGCGCGAACATCGGTATCAGCGTGCTGACCACCCATATGACCACGAGGCCTCTGCGTTGATTCCTAGGGCTCGAAATGTCGGCGTGGCGTAGGGGCATGCAGATGGCCACATAGCGCTCCAGACACATGGCAACAAGCGTCAGAGGGGTACCGATGCTAAGCCAGCTCATCAGAAAACACAAAGCACAGCAGGGGATCCAGGGGATTGGAAACTGGAAGTAGTTTCCGGTGAGCACCAAGTCGGTCAGCAGCATGAGGAAGGAGTCCATGAACAGCGTCTGGGCAAAGAGGACGTAACGCGTGTCTGTTCTGAAGGCCTCCTTCTTCAGGAAGGTGAAAATCATGAGAAAGTTGACATAGAGGAAAATCCCAACCAGTACCTGTACAAGCAGAATCTTCTCATTCAAAGGCCTGGACAGATAACCAATGGCAGTTGTGTTGCTGCTCCTGTAATTTTGCATCGTAGCAAAAAGGTTTAAAAGACTTTTGAGTTATCTGTGGTATACCTGTTACCTGCTACACATAGTATATCATCTCAAAGCCTTAAACATATGAATATCAATTAACATCATTCTCAATTATTATATAAATTACAATAGCACTCGTAAAAACAAGAAGACAAGCTAAATAATTTAAGACACAAAAAACAATCACAATTGTTAGATCATTTAAACCAAGTCTTATTAGAATAGATGTGTCCCACTCTACAACGTTAAAACATCGCCTTGGACAAAAGCATCTGCTAAATCATATAACCATAAAAAAATATTCTGTGCAATGTCTGTCATATATTTATAGTTGGGTGAATCTCAAAAAGTTGTTTCGTAATAGTTGCTACAGCAACACCTGATAGGGGAGTGCTGAGTTAATACTGTATGTCATGAGGGCTCACCTAGTTTCATTGATGGGCAAGAAGCAAACTGCATCGTATATGAATTTAAGTTGTATGGAGTGGGGGAGCCTTGCACTGACCCATCTGTGTTTGCACACAGTGGGATCCTCCTGTGTTGGCATTAAATTAGCAAAATGATTTTGTCAACTTGTTGAATTAGTTCTAGAGTAGGTCATACACAGCAGTCTATGTACTGTATGTTCATTCCTTTGCTTCCAGCTGACCATCAATGATCTTTTCTTCATGGATACAATAAGACAAGACAATATTCTGTATATTCCCTGTTTGACATTTTGTATGGTGAGGGAATCATACACAAGAACTGCCCAAGGTCTTTACATAGTAAAGTTACATTGTAAAGTATTCATTGTACCACTGACCTTTCATGTCATCAATCAATTTCAGGTCAATGGTACACAGGGTTGAACTGTGCCTTGTTTTTAGTCCATTGGCTCTTCTGGTGCGACAGTCTAGGAAGGGCTCGAATACAGAGGGCCAAAAAGTTTCGAAAGGTTTATCTATTTTTCAGTCAATCCCTGACTCCACAGTGCAAAGATTTTTTTCTTCTGCACTTCTGTACTTTGCCCAGGATGTCTATAAAAATATAAAAATCTTTCAAGACTTCGGCTAACTTTTTGGCCCTCTGTGTGTGAGGCATTCCTGATTGTTCCTGATCAATCAATTTCAGAAAACTGTCAGAGAACAAATGTCTTTCTGGAGCAACAAAGAAAATTTATAAAAATGTGAATTTACATTGTGTCACTTTAAATTAAGATATGAAAGTAGCTTCACACACACACACACACACACACACACACACACACACACACACACACACACACACACAGATAAACACACACCATTACCCACACAAAAACACTCACAAGCAAACACACACACACACACACACACACACCATTACCCACACACAAACACACACAAGCGAACACACACACATCTAGAACTGTTTATCATGAAGAGTTTTATAGCCTGGGTCTTTATGTGCTTCAACTCAACCTGCTTATATTTGGGACAGGCGTCGATATGAGCCATGCCAATAATTCCTTCAACACAAAACTTTGATGGAAAGATGGGAAATGCTATGAAATTGAATAATCAGAAAATGGACACATATTTGGACTTTTTGGCCACCAACGGTAAGGCCACAACAACGGTTTGGCCACTTTCTTTTGCCTCTCTACCATGCTGGTAAATCTGAATGAATTTGTCCATAGCCTACGTTGCTGATCATGGTTTCTGTATGAACTATACAATTGCATTGGAGAGAATTTAGCTGATGTTCATAATGATAGAGATTTAAACACTTAGGAACTTTTTTGTGCACTTATGATCTAGATCAATGCACTACCTGTTCTCCAGAACACTAATTGAAATGTCACATTTCATTACTTAGGGCACTTTGGGTTAAGAACACCTGGAGGAGTATATCATCCTCATCATCATCATTCATCATTATCATAATCATTATCATCATAATTCTCATTACCTCTTGTTTCATGTCATTGATTTCGGGCCTATGTACTTGTCCACTAATTATTCAGGCTGGTATCTTCTGTGACCCTGACCTCTGACTGTGCTTTTCAGACTCAATAAGAATTCCTTTGTGTCTCTGACGAAATCTGTGTTTGTGTTCTGTTGTTCAGGGGCTCTTGCTACACGGGGGACACAAGTGCAATATGTTCTGCTAATTACATGTTTAATTAGTGTACAGAATGGTTGTTGTCAAATTCATCCATGTTTTCCTCATTAACAAGTTAATAAATTATTCACACTATGAGCTAATGACTGTTTGCAAAAGCACCATGTTGGCTTTTTTAGTTAATGATATTCTTTGTTTTAATGTTGCTTGTTTTCTAGGAAATATTGACAAGCTGTGTGGCATGTAGGCCTACCTAAAGATGATGCAATTCCACACCTGACAAAGTGGGAGCATGGATGCAGGCCTCATATTACAGTAATATGATTTGGTAAGTGGAAGTAGACATAAGATAACGTGCAAATAGCCCACAAACCACAATTAACACACTATGCAAGCATAAGCCCTGGCACAGAGTCGGACATCCCGGTTCCAGAAACCTACCTGTGCACTTAACACAGGTGATATCACTACTTATCTGATCTACCTGAGAAGTCGGGATGTCCTCCTCTGCTCTGGCATTGGACCTTAGAGAGACACTCAAACTAACACAGACACTGGCATCAGACCTTAGGCTCTTGTAAATCACACAGTAACATCACTTTAGATATGAACCTCACTCAACTCAATTCAATTCAAGTGAGCTTTATTAGCATGACAAATAGTGTTGCATTGCCAAAGCAGAACTTTTTACATAGAGAATGCTTGGAATATAGTACATGGTAAATACATATGTATCCAAGATTAACAAACAAACTGGTAAATGTGTATGTATGTGTATGT
Source organism: Alosa sapidissima (assembly GCF_018492685.1). NCBI lineage: Eukaryota > Metazoa > Chordata > Actinopteri > Clupeiformes > Clupeidae > Alosa > Alosa sapidissima. The sequence continues at coordinate 23,764,243 of NC_055971.1, read as the reverse complement.
GTGTGTGTGTGTGTGTGTGTGTGTGTGTGTGTGTGTATGTGTTCGCATGCATGTATGGTGTTTGTCTGTGTCTGTGTGCCTGTGTATGTGTGGTGTGTTCTTGCATAGAGTAATGCAATGCACTCTCATGAACTCATATGCGCAAAGAGTTTTAGAGTTGTCAGTGGTGTGTGGATGAGTGAAAACAATGTGTAAAATGAATCTGAGGCTTGGTATTGATTGTTCTCTGATCATTTTTGCCTAGTCATTGAAGTAGTATGTTAGAAACATGAATAATTTATTCATGGATTTAGCTGACACTTTTGTCCAAACCGCCTTACATTGTAGGGACAGTCCCTTAGGAGGTGCTCCTTGCCTAAGGCCACAACAGTGGCAATTGGAATTGAGTTTCTTAGCCCACTTCAACTGGCCATCAAATCATTGAGAAATCCAATCAAAGAATTTTTAACATAAATAGACAGTGACACGAACAGTCTGTGAACACAAAAATACTACAACTTTGTATTATTGGCTATAGTATTATTTTATGTATGACTGTACAGACATGAATTGCAATAGTACATTTTCTTCAATTCTCACATAAGATATAAAGTAGGGCCTCATGCATTGGGCCTTAGTTTGTGCATGATACATGTTTTACAAGCAGACATCTTGAAAAGGTGTCGCCATTGTTAAGAATAGGATAACAGTCTGTTGTTTTCCACAACAACCCATTGTGATTATTAAAATGGACATCATTTGCAACGTTTATCCTTTAGAGATACAGGTCAGTCAACAAACATATTGCGTGAGTTCTGCGTGTAGGAAAACATCCTCTGTGATGTTTTCCCATCCATCTATGGGTTTGCAAACAAACAGAATTGGTACCACTAATTAGTCTTTGAGGTGATGAGAGATAATTATGGAACGGCAAGCTGGATAATTACTCTCCAAAGGCCTAATTAACATCTAAGGAGCAATGTCACCTCACAAGCACCTCCTTAACCTGCATGGGCAAGTGTTTGCCAAAGCATGACAATAACACTGCCAGGTTCAAGGGTCATTTCTTCCAAATGCTTTTGCTTAGGCTAATTGTGGACATCAGTACTCTGAAGTAAAATAACTTCCAAGTTAAAAAATCACAGAGAATCACTGACAGATGCTACTCAAGAAAATAAAAAGGTCATGTGTCGCCTAAAACTAAGTATTACCACGATTTAGTTGAATTTCTTATGACATGTTCTTCAGAACATTGATTAACATTGATATTTGGACATACATTTACCCCGTATTACACTTGGTTACAAACTGTCGGGTTGTGACAGAGTAAAAATTAGTGGATTAACAGAAATATAGAAAGTAGCAACCATTATACTGTATTTATGTTATTGTGATTTTACAAAGCTAAGGTTCAACAGCATGGTGTGATCTGGATATACCAGCATGGTAAAGAGAGGCCAGGAACTAACTGGCTTTAGCCATGCAACCATCCATGTAAAACTATTAACAACAGTTTGTCTTGTTTGTATTTGTAAGTTAATAAAAGACTGTGACAGAAAGAAATAATCCTACCAACAAGTCAGCTTTAATGATCAAAAGCTTGAAATGATATACGACTGTAAAGATGATGTCGCTCTGTGTATGTGTTTGTTGCCACATTACCAAGTTTATGGCTTTCTACTACCTATACATGTGTCATCCATTATTAGATAAGAAAGGATTCCACACAATACATAGAGGGCCCTTGTATCAGAGGTGATGCTTCACAGATTCACCCGCAGATGTTTAGTACTCTGACCTAACATACTTCGAGATGCCGTAGTACACTTGTACTGTAGTTTTACTGTAGATTTTTTAGGCCCTAATTTAAGGAAAAGGGCAAAGTCTGTCAAAAGGGGCAGCCGTGGCCTACTGGTTAGCGCTTCGGACTTGTAACCGGAGGGTTGCCGATTCGAACCCCGACCAGTAGGCCATGGCTGAAGTGCCCTTGAGCAAGGCACCTAACCCCTCACTGCTCCCCGAGCGTGGCTGTTGTTGCAGGCAGCTCAGTGCGCCGGGATTAGTCTGTGCTTCACCTCACTGTGTGTTCACGGTGTGCTGTGTGTTTCACTAATTCATGGATTGGGATAAATGCAAAGACCAAATTTCCCTCACAGGATCAAAAGAGTATATATACTTACTTGAAAAGCTAAGTGTTCATGAACTAGCATTTGTATGGCATGTGGGAGCATTGACCTGACCCTGACCATGGTGATAAATTAGCAAATTGACTTTGCCTAGAATTTAATTAGCTTTAGCTAGAGTTAAAACTTTGCACTTGCCCAAGCACGTACTTTTGGCCATTAATACTCTATATAAGGCAGGAGCCAGATAATGAGGCCTTTTCATCTTTCCAGCATTTCTCAGGCATTTCATCCTGTTTTAAACATGAAAATACAAAGTCATTGTCATTGTTTACCCTGTTCGAGTCAGACTGCTGCACAGAGCACAATGCACATACTGTATTTCTGTTACTGTATCTCATGTATTTTCATGTAAAGTAAAGACTTCACAAAAATACATTTTTTGTAGCTTAAAAAAGTATTGGACTGTTTTATTTACAATTTTCAGACTAGATAGACAGAGGATCACCATTTCTTGGTCCTCCAACATGATCATCAATAGGATCAACTTTTTCTAGTCAGTGCAACACGATTCAAAAAGCAGACAGTGTGAGCGTGTGTATACAGTATGGCATCATAGCCCCTTGAAATAACAATTCATCTTAATCTCAATAAATCTTGTATCATTTCACTCCAGTAGACGCCTGATAATCAAATTATTCATTCATTTACTTCAGTCTGGCTTGAAGCTACAATATGAAGACCTAAAAGCTGGAGGCCATCCTTTAGAAAAATTAAATATTTGCAGCAAACTTGTAGGTGATTTGTGGGAAACAAATGAGTTCAAACAATTTTTTTTATTTTATTTTACTGTCTATGGAGGAAAACGAGCTGCTCTGAAAGCTGTTGGACCCGTAAAGAGATTTATTATTCCATTATTGCATTAATAGCCAAATAGACCCTAAATAAACTAATAAAAAAGAATGTCACAATATGAAAGGAATACAATGTGTTTTTCTGTCACCATGGCGAAATTTCCAAATTTGTCAGAACCAAAACTCTTCTGTTCGTCCCTTGGAGAACTCCCCTCATGCTGATTATGGTCTATAATACTTTATATAAGCGGCACTCTCGCCACCTCTCTAGACAGGTATCACTGGATGGCACGCCAAGGACCCTTGGTCAGGTGCAAGACTGAATAAGTGTTGTTTTGCCAATTGTAACTGACAGGATAATTTACTTTATTTTGTATTATGATGTATTGTGATATTGTGGCCAGTGGAATACGATTGTAGTGATAATGTGCATAATGAATACATGTATAATTATGAAATCATATTTTGTCAAGCTCTGTGATAATGAACAAAGGTTGAATATATCCAACTGATTTTTTCATTTTATTTTGTTCTTTGAGTACTCCAAGTGTCTGAGTACTCTAAGTGTCCTTTACCTAATTGCTGACTGTCTTTGACAGTACTTGTTGAATTACATTTCTAACATCTGATTCTCAGACAAACCAGGGAAGAGAATGCAAAATACAAGTGAGGGTGGCTTCTCACTCCCTCCTGTGCAGGTGATGCGACCACTGAATGACCAGGCAATCATCGTTCAGGTGCTGATAAGCCTGTTCCTCTACATTGACCTCCTCATGATCGTCACCTTCTTCAAAAAGGAAGCCTTCCACTCCGTCACGCGCTACATCTTCTTCGCCCACACCCTGATCTGCGACTGCACCTTCCTCGTCATCTCTGATGTGCTGCTCCTGCTCAGCTACCTCCGCATCATCATGCCGACCAGCCTGTGCATGCTGATCTGTGCTGTGGTGGTCAACCTGAACGTGGCCACGCCGCTGACGCTCACGGCCATGAGCGTGGAGCGATACGTGTCCATCTGCATGCCACTGCGCCACGCCGAGCTGTCCACACCGCAGCGCGCTGCCCACGCCATCCTGGTCGTCCAGGCGATGGCCTCGGTGCTCATGCTGGTCACGATGATCAGCCTGGCGGTCGTCATGCCGCTGGACTTTTACCTCTCGCGTCGTGTGTGCAGCCTGGAGATGCTGCAGACGCACGCCTGGCAGAAGAACCTCACCAACGCCGTCTCGCAGTTCTACTTCCTGCTCATGTCGCTGGCCATCTGCTTCTGCTACGTCAAGATCATGGGGGTGGCGCGCGTCGCCTCCGGGGCCGACCGCAGCTCCATGAACAAGGGCCTCCGGACGGTCGTGCTGCACGCTCTCCAGCTGTTGCTCTCACTCATCCAGCTGTGGTGCCCCTTTGTGGAGTTGGCCGTGCTCCAGATCGACCTGCACATGTTTGTAAACCTCCGATATTTTGACTATGTGATGTTTATACTGGCGCCGAGGTGCCTGGTGCCCCTGGTGTATGGACTGAGAGACGAGAGCTTTCTGGCGGCCCTGAAACACTACGCGTTCTTTGGCTGCTATAACAAAATCACTCCTGTGACAAAAGACAAGAAAAATCACAGGAAAGCGTCACAGAGATTGCAGACTTAGATGTGTTTTACAAAGCAATTGTTCAGATGCTCACTGCCTGACTAACCTGACACTTCAACACTTCAATGGATCGGTTCCAGATGGATGAGTGGAGCTAGGCCGAGCGAAATTCATCTGGCTAGGGTCAGGTTACTGCCTGAGAGGTTCAATCATAAATCACAGCTATAGTAAACCTCAAAGATATTTCATGCATGCATGAAACATGAGTTGCATTTAAGCATACCATAATGTTAATTTGTACAGTCATGTGATTAAATGTCCATGTCCATCCTGTTCTTCCACCTTCGTTTGTACACTTTTTAGTTTTTAACTGTTATATTCTCCAGAGAACAGGAAATAGTATTGTCAGTACCAGACATGACAGCTTGTTGTATGACACCAGATCAGCCAGTTATAGACTGAAAGCAGCTTCCTAAACATGAATGTTTTGTAAATGTATTGTAAAAATGGAACTGTATTTAAAAAAAAAGTATACTCATTTTCTAATACTGAAACAAAATGAGACAAAACACAAATAGTTATTTTTATTTAGTTGTGCATTGCATGAAATATCCAAGTAAGTGTCATTTTGGCCATTTGATTTATGACAGAAATGTCTCAAGTTACCCCACCCCCTCGTTACAGGTTAGGTCACATCAGTACTTTTAGACTGTTGGGGAAGAAAGTTGACTGGCATACAACAGGAGCCAGATACTGACCAGTGCAAAAGAAAGGGAAAAGGAACAAATATCTGCACACTGTCTTCTTTGCTTCCAAGGTGATTTAATGGCACAGCGTTTCGACCACTGGTCACATTTTAGGAGCAAAGTAGGCAGTGTGTGCAGTTATTTTTTCTTTTACCTTATCTCAGCATCTAACCATGCCAGGAATATACTGATGCACCTTAGCTGTGTGACCGAAGCTGGACCGAAGCTGGTCTTCAAATGTTACACTTTCTTACACTTACACTTTCAAGCAGCTCACTGTAAAATACATACGGTGGGTGACTGAAGCTGGACCGAAGCTGGTCTGTTACACTTTTTATTGTAAGAATGCAAGCACACAAATATTTTTTACAGTCTATGGTTGTAATATATAGATGTGTTTGCATTCTTATGCATTCTTTTTTTCTTCTGGATTTTTACCCCCCCAGAATTTGTGTCAACAATTCCCGGGACACTAAAAGACAGAGCTGCACAAAACTTGGTGGCCATGACACTGAACCATTGTTTTTCGTTTTCGTAGTGCCGGACACAGTTTTATGTGAATATCTCGAGAACCGTAGGGCCAAGGATGACCAAATTATTTTTGTATGTTGGTCTCCAGGGGCCATGTCAACACAACCCATGTCCACACACACACACACACACACACACGCACAGGCATACACACAGGCATGCACACACACACGCACACACATAAACACACACACTCACTCATGCAAACATAAACACACCCACACACTCACACGCACACACACACACACACACACACACACAAGAACACACACACATGCAGGCAACCAGGCACACACACACACACATACCATTACCCACAAATACTCACAAGCGAACACACACACACACACACACACACACACACACACACACTCACAGAAACACACATAGACAAAAACAGACACACACACTCATAAAAAGTTGCAAGAGTAGGAGATAGAGACAAATTGACAAGCGTGATTTAATTTTGCGGAGAGCATTTGCAGGACTGAGCGGCGGTCATATTTTGTACTGCTTTGTGGTACATCGAGTCTTTTCTTATCTTAAAAAATATTTTCTAAATCAAATGAGAGCTGTGGCACCATCCCAACAACATTCAAGGACCAGGGTTCACTTAAACCCCTGAGGTGATTTCCCGATCCAATCCCCCACACTCCCATCTTCATCCAATTTAACTTCCAGTCTCCACAGTCCTGTCCATTAAAGCAATACAGTGTGAGAATTAGCCTTTCCGTTCATTTTTATTTTGGGGCAGCCGTGGCCTACTGGTTAGGGCCTCGGGATTGTAAAAGAAGGGTTGCCGGTTCGATCCCCGACCAGTAGGACAAATGTGGGCGGGGGAAGTGGTTGAGCACTGCTCTCCCATGCCCACATCCACGGCTGAAGTGCCCTTGAGCAAGGCACCTAACCCCTCACAGCTCCCCGCGTGCCACTGTAGCAGGCAGCTCATTGCGCCATGTTTGTGTGCTTTACCTCACTGTGTGTTCACTGTGTGCTGTGTGTGTTTCACTAATTCACAGATTGGGATAAATGCAGAGACCAAATTTCCCTCAGGGGATCAAAAGAGTATATATACTTATACTTATACAAACAAGTTTGGATTATAAATATCTGGTAGAATTTCATTCCAAATGGTGACACTGTTTTGATTATTGTTATGAGGGGAAAAAAGAATAATGGTTTGTTTTCTCTACAATGAATTTCCCCTGGGGATCAATAAAGTATCTATCTATCTATCTATCTATCTATCTATATAGCTATCTATCTATCTATCTATTTATCTATCTATCTGTCTATCTATATATCTATCTATCTATCTATCTATCTATCTATCTATCTATCTATCTATCTATTTATCTATCTATATATCTATCTATCTATCTATCTATATAGCTATCTATCTAATGTTATCCTATGTCAATTCTACATGTCTGATACATGTATGTTTTGTTTAAAAATGTATCCTTTGGTAACACTCCATAATAAGGTGCCATAATAAATAGCAAACTAGTAATTACCTAACCCTTTGTTAATATTTGTTAATTGTTACTAACATATCTATTTGGCACAAGTTAATAGTTTTTTCATCATCAATTGCTCGCTTTGAAGCACGAAACAGCACTTGCCCACAGAAGACCCCTCCCCCTCCACACGAGCAGCCCCTGTGCCTCTCTGCCGACAGCGTGAAGAGGACACTTGCTGCTATCAACACCCGTAAGGCAGCAGGCCCAGACAACATCCCAGGTCGTGCGCTGAAGGACTGCGCTGAGGAGCTTAAGGATGTCTTCACAGACATCTTTAACACTTCCCTGAAGCAAGCCATCGTCCCATCATGTTTCAAAGCTGCCACCATCATACCTGTGCCGAAGAAAACTGCTCCATCCTGCTTCAATGACTACCGCCCCGTGGCACTGACACCCATCATCATGAAGTGCTTTGAGCGGCTTGTCATGTCACACATCAAATCCATTCTCCCCCCCACCCTGGACCCCTTCCAGTTTGCATACCGAGCCAAACGGTCCACAGAGGATGCAATCTGCTCTGCCCTCCACCCAGCCCTCACCCACCTGGAAAAAAGAGACTCATATGTGAGATTGCTGTTTATAGACTTCAGTTCTGCATTCAACACCATAATACCACAACAACTCATCTGCAAACTTGACAAACTGGGACTCAGTACCTACCTCTGCAACTGGCTACTGGACTTCCTCTGTCAGAGGCCTCAAGTAGTACGTGTTGGCAACAATATCTCAAGCAGCATCACACTGAGCACGGGGGCCCCCCAAGGCTGCGTGCTCAGTCCACTGCTCTTCACCCTGCTGACGCATGACTGCACTGCAACCTACAGCAACAACCACATAGTGAAATTTGCTGACGACACAACTCTGGTGGGTCTCATCACCAAGGGCGACGAGACTCAATACAGGTTGGAGGTCGACCTTCTGACCACGTGGTGCAGGGACAACAACCTCCTGCTGAACGTCAGCAAGACCAAGGAGATTGTTGTTGACTTCCGTAGAGGTCACACCCAACACCTGCCACTGACCATCGACGGTGCTGTGGTGGAGAGAGTGAGCAGCACCAAATTCCTGGGGGTGCACATCAGTGAAGACCTCTCCTGGACCACCAACACTGCATCACTGGCGAAGAAAGCTCAGCGCCGCCTGTACTTCCTGCGGAAACTCAGGCGAGCAAGTGCTCCACCAGCCATCATGACCACATTCTACCGAGGCACCATTGAGAGCATCCTCTCCAGCTGCATCGCTGTGTGGGGCGGAAGCTGCACTGAATACAACAGGAAAGCCCTGCAGCGCATAGTGAACACAGCTGGAAGGATTATTGGTGCTTCTCCCCCCTCCCTGAAGGACATTTACACCACCCACCTCACCCGCAAGGCGACCAAAATTGTGAGTGATGCAAGTCACCCCGCTCACAGTCTGTTTGATCTACTGCCCTCTGGGAAGAGGTACAGAAGCCTGCGCTCCCGCACCACCAGACTCACCAACAGCTTCATACACCAGGCTGTTAGGATGCTGAACTCTCTCCCCCCTCCACCCTCAGCTACATAACATCCTGGACTTTTAGACCCAAAATGGCTGCCTTGCACTACTCCACTTGCACTACTCCACTTGTACACTTGCAACTTGTTGTTGTTGTCCTGTTGTCCTGAACACTTCTGAACACCCTTCTGCTGCTCTTACATAACTTGCACCACTATGCCACTTGCATACTTAGGTCAAACAAAACTACCTCAGCCATTTATTGGCCTGACTTTTGCACTATTATATTGACTTTCTACTGTATGCACAATTGCACAATTTCTACCAAATTTTGCTGCTCTTATTTCTTCATTGTAAGTGCCTTCTTATTTTTACTTTTTATATTGTTTACTTGAATGTTATGTTTGTCTGTGGACCTAATTGGTAAAATATGTCTTGTCTCCACCGTGGGATAGTAGGAAACGCAATTTCGATCTCTTTGTATGTCTTGACATGTGAAGAAATTGACAATAAAGCAGACTTTGACAAGTATATATACTTTTTTGATCCCGTGAGGGAAATTTGGTCTCTGCATTTAACCCAATCGGTGAATTAGTGAAACACAAACAGGACACAGTGAACACACAGTGAGGTGAAGCACACACTAATCCCGGCGCAGTGAGCTGCCCGCTTCAACGGCGGCGCTCGGGGAGCAGTGAGGGGTTAGGTGCCTTGCTCAAGGGCACTTCAGCCGCGGCCCACTGGTCGGGGCTCGAACCGGCAACCCTCCGGTTACAAGTCCAGAGTGATAACCAGTGGCACTGGCATACATAAAACAGCATCTGCACAAGCAAAATAAAAATAAGTAGTTGAATGGGCTATTTTACATGCATGATTCCTATACCATCACTGTCAGCCCTACTAGCAAGGGAGACGTGCGACATGGAATGTTCAGGTGCACAGAACGAGTTTATTAATATTCTGAGACTCACTAAACACTCACAGACGTAGACCATACGGAGGTAATGCATAAACATAATGCACATTCATTTCCTGCTAGACTGAATTGCACTTTCCATGAGCACTAAGCTAAACTACACTGAATGCATGGAAAGTTGCTAGCGGAGTTTACAGCTAGTCACGTTAGACTCGTGTATGAACTCGTGGTCATAATGCAAACATTAATAAACGTTCTCTAAGTTGCTAGAATTGCTACCAAATCCTAACAATACATGTAAAGTAATATAATACAGGTGGTATATCAAAGTTTTCAACGTAAACAACATTTTACAGTTACAAAATTAAAGTGGAGAGCAGGCTTGGAATTTCACCATTCTGGGGGCAAGGCCACTTGGCCTTCAGTTGGGCATATTTGGTGGGGGGCACAAAGGCCACATGTCAGGGCACCAAGGCCAAAGTTAACTATACAGTAGTAGGCTATAAAAATGATCAAAGTTTAGCCTATGCAGTAGACCTGCATCACTGTATGAAACATTACAAAAACATGAAATGAAAACATGACATATTACATAGAACTGTAAATCATCTGACTATCTAGGCTATATATAACATTTATTTTATATTTGGCCTGTTATGAAATCATGTATTGAACAATTTAATCACAGCTCAGCTTTAAGAAACTCAAATAGCCTAGATGCATGCTTAGCATTTTGTGATCATTAAGGCTACTTTCACAAATTCTTAGTCAGCTGTACTCTGATTTACCAATATCTAGGCGATATTTGAAACATTTATTTTGTATTTGGCCCGTTATGAAATCATGTGGAACAATTTAAACACATTGGAAAACTTAAAGCCCAAATTTGGAGACATCCATGTATGTCGAACTTTACTGCAAATTCAAAACTGGATTACTCTGGAACGGCTAACTGTACAGGGGACTGCTTTACACCTTTGTGTTCGGTAAGGTCTCCTGTTTATTCTGATATATGGTTTGTCATGTGTTAAAAGAAGGGTTCGTAAAGTATTCCACCGAGATGAATGGGTAGGGAGATCATGGGACGCAAAACCTTCAGTAGAATGTATGATTAAATTGAATTATATTATTTACTTTTCTCGCGAACCGTTCAACACAGCAATTATCGGCTAACATCGTTTAAAAGCTGAGAAAAAGCTCTTTCATGTGATACTTGTGATGTCTGTGTGATGAATAGGCTACTTCGCGAGTAGTTCAACTGAGAATGGGTGAATTTGGACGCAATTTCTTTCTTGCACTGTCACTTTCTCCACTGCGTAAAAGACTAAATAAATTTGCGCTGTAAATGCTAAGATTATTTTGACAGGCCACAGGCTAAATAAAATTGCTATTAGTAGGACGCAAAGCAGAATATTGAAAGAAGGGGGCACCAAGGCCACCGTGGCCTGTAAACCTCTGATTTTCAAAGGGGCCTCACGGCCAACGCAAGGGGCTACGACGGCCATGGCCGTGAAATTCCTACCCTGGTGGAGAGTGCTTTATACAGTCAATCTACCCAATGCAAAGCATACCGCTTCTGATCAGCTATGGCAACAATGCAAGGACAAAACGCAGCAGAGCTGCAGTATACCGTTTCTCCAAAGGGGGCTCTAAAACACCAGTCTCAAAAAAGCTGCTTAATTACGGCGAAAATCACATACAAACACTAAACTATATTTCTAACTCTGTTACACCCCTCCCCTGAATTTCACTAAATTCAAGCAGCAACCAAATAGTACTTCCAAAGGCAAAGAGTACACTACTTTCAAACACTACTTAAGTCATTACTTTAGAAGAAGGATGTATTTGCCGTTTTGCCGACCGGATACGGATATGGTCGTAGCGCTGGCCTATTGCATGCCTAGGCAGTTTGAAAGACAATTCTCTGCCCGCCCCTTGGATTAAGCGAGGTGAATGGTTCGATTCCAGACTATACATTTCAATGATATAGGATGGCCCGCCAGGCTACCCCACAATACCATAAAGCCATAAACCATAAATTCCATAAATTCTCCACAAAGCTAATCAGAAAAGCTAGATAAATAATAATATGTCATTAACTTTTATATTAGTATATAGTTTGTAAATAAACAGTTAACATTTATATGATGTAAGAAATAACTGTTAATTAGTGCCAAAAAGACATTTAGTTAACTATTAACACATATTAATACAATATTAGTTAATAGATTTGTTAAAATATTAACATACAGATTTTATGCAAACAACTAATATTGAATTAATGATGAAAAAACTATTAACTTGTGCCAAATAGATATTTTAGTAACAATTAACAAATATTAACAAAGGGTTAGGTAATTACTAGTTTGCTATTTATTATGGCACTTTATTATGGAGTGTTACCTATCCTTCCTGTTTTCTTTCAGACAAGATGCTGATAAGAAATACACCTCAAATCAATAAACGTATAGGTCTTGGCCAGGTCAGGTCAAAGTGTTCAAAAAAAGTGAAGCCACGTAAAGAGTAGTCTGTAGCTTTTCCGTCAAAATCTACATGAATGAAATAATGAAACACATTTCCTGTCATTCAACATCAGTGCACTGTGATGCAGAAACAAGATACACAGGTATATACTTATACTTTCAATGTACTGAGTACCCATTTGTGTTGTGTTTAAGGGGGGGGGGGGGGGGGGTTAAATATATACTCACAAAATATTAAAAATCAAAGTGTGCAGGTCTGTAATATGTATCTTTACCACTTGCTCAGTCAATTTATAATTTTGATGCAACAGTAATTGCCACAATAAGGGAATCCCCTTTGCCCACATTTTGCCAAAGAGATGGCTTTCCTAAAAGCCATATGTTTCAAACCCCATCATCAGCCACAAGGGGACAATCTCAACAAAAAAAGCATGATTCAATATAATGAAGATACATAAGTGACATTGGATGTGTACATTTGAGTGTTCACTGTTTGGTATCCACCTCACAATCTTTGGAGATCAACTCCCACAACTGAGGCTGATATAAGCCTTTACCTTCCTCCTTTCTACACTATGGAGGGCTGAGAGCTGCTATGAACTGACTCATTGCACATACAGGAAATTCATATGGTGTGTGCTTATTTGAGGTTGCACAGGGAGACAGATTGCAAGGCTTTATTTTAGATTTTGCGTGCTGTGACTTTGTCTTTGTAGGTTTAAAAATGTGACTCTCTTATAGGCATATTGGATATTTATTGTGATATGATGTACTTCAACAGTTTGTAAGAATGTTTGTGAATTTTAGTGTACTGTAGCCTTCAAATATCAGTGTGCATTTACATATTTTGTTTCCTGTATTTGTGACACTCGCTATTAAAAACTGAAGGGGAATTATAAGATGTATTCAGTCAGAGGAGTTAATGTACGTAATACTATATCAAGACACATGGGATGTTGAAACATTAGCTTTCCTCATATTTTATATGTTTAAGTTAAATAACTGCATACCTTGACACTGTACTTTTGCTGTCTTGAGAAAAACTTTATGTATGTTTATTTGAAATCAGTTTGAAATCAGTTCAAGAATTGTGCCAATACTTTATTTGTCTTTCTATTTCAGTCTACACAGAAGAAACTAACATGCAAAATACAAGTCAAGGTAACATCTCTCTCCCTGCTGCTCTGGGTAGACAGCCAATGAATGAGAAAGCCCTTCTAATCCAGGTGCTGATTGCTTTGTTCCTCTATGTGAATTTCCTAATGATCTTCACTTTCTTTCAAAAAGAGGCCTTCCGCACAAACACTCGCTACATTCTCTTTGCGCACACACTAATCTGCGACTGCACCTTTCTCATCTTCACCGACATGCTTCTGCTGCTCACCGTGGCTCGCATCGTCATGCCAACGGGCCTGTGCATCGTAGTCTGCGCCCTGCTGGTGAACCTGAACGTGGCCACGCCGCTGACGCTCACGGCCATGAGCGTGGAGCGATACGTGTCCATCTGCATGCCACTGCGCCACGCCGAGCTGTCCACGCCGCAGCGCGCCGCCCACGCCATCCTGGTCATCCAGGCGATGGCCTCGGTCCACGTGGTGGTCATGCTACTGAGCTTGTTCGCCGCCATGCCTCTGAGCTTCTACTCCTCGTCGCTGGTCTGCAGCCTCGTGATGCTGAACGCGTACGCCTGGCAAAAGCACCTGAGTGATGCCGTGCTGCAGCTCTACTTCCTGCTCATGTCGCTGCTCATCTGCTTCAGCTACGTCAAGATCATGGGGGTGGCGCGCGCCGCCTCAGGAGAGGACCGCAAGTCCATGAACAAGGGGCTGAAGACGGTGCTTCTGCACGCTCTACAGCTTGTCCTCTCCCTCATTCAGCTCTGGTGCCCACTGGTGGAGGCGGCCGTGCTGAGGATTGACCTGAAGGTGTTCGAAACCGTTCGATACTTTGACTACATCATGTTCATTCTGGCGCCCCGTTGCCTCATCCCGCTGGTGTACGGTCTCAGGGATGAGAGTTTCACCTTGGTGCTGCAATATTATGCCCTGTTCGGCTGTAACAAGAGAGTCGCTCCTGTTAATGGGCATAAGCCGAAGACCAGATCAACAAAGAGACAGAAGGCGGAAACTGTGTAGCCCTGTCTGCTCGATAGCATGCTAGCTGCTCCAGTTGTACAGCAGAGTCCGGAATGTTGTCATTTAACCAAGTCTCAGTGAAGACGAGCACAGATTTTAGTAGCCTTTCACCACACCACTGTTTAAGATTCTTGATTTACTAAATGTTTGCAGATATCAATAACAAGAACTTTTCAAACTGTTGCAATGGCAAAGAATACAGTTAGAAAAGATATATATCATTTGCCTTCTCAAAACATATCAGACTCATCCATAAATGATAATGTCTGGCCACCACATGTGTCAGTGAAGTACACAAGCAGTCAAGTACTTAGAATATCTTTGCTGTAAATAAAAAAAAAAACATCCTTATGTTGTTCATCGTTGAATTGTGATTTTGTAAATTGTGTTAATTATATAATTACTATATTAATTCCCTCCTTGCAGTATATTTTTTACATTGAAAATATAGTAGCACAACATGCATGTTCAGAGTAATATAATACCCACACTATTCTCACATTTCTGATCTTGTGCTTGCTTTGACTTTGAATCAAAAACTATTTTTGATGAAAGCAAAAGCATACTTAATACTCAAATAAAATGACATAATTTGTCAATATAACCAGAATCACTGAAAAAACTGAATCAATTCTGACAAGCCCATCCATGTGAAAGACAACTTGCTATAGAGAGAACATCTCTCATCGGGTTTCCTTGATATGGTTTTATAATATGATATTGTTTATATATAAAAAAGGTATATGCTTTTTAAAATAAAGTTGACTAGTTACTTGCTCATTAATAAAGCATAAGCCTCTCACTCTACTGCCAGGTCATTATGCCCCTGGCCCTGTCTCTCCCAACAGCAGGGAGACCTTTTCCCTCATTGCAGTACTGCTACCATATTGTACACAAACAACTCTGGAGTGGTAGAAACTGCATTTATTGTACATCAAACCCTAATGACTAAAATATGTTGAATCAGTTGCAGTAGATAGTGGCTACGAAAGTAGTGTCAAAGCTCATACATGGACTGAGCATGATGTGAACTGCAGTGCAACTCAACACAGGAACATGAATACACACAGCATAGGCCCACTGCCCACAGGAACATGAATACACACAGCATAGGCCCACTGCCCACAGGAACATGAATACACACAGTATAGGCCCACTGCCCACAGGAACATGAATACACACAGCATAGGGCCACTGCCCACAGGAACATGAATACACACAGCATAAGCCCACTGCCCACAGGAACAGGAATATACACAGCATAGGCCCACTGCCCACAGGAACATGAATACACACAGCATAGGCCCACTGCCCACAGGAACATGAATATACACAGCATAGGCCCACTGCCAACAGGAGGTAAAACAGTGAACAGGGCTCTGAGTAGTATGTCAGACAAGATATCCCTGCATTATCTGCTGATTTGTTTTCTTCATCTATTTTTTTTGTGTGGTGCATGTATGTATTTAAAATTGATACCAAGGCCGTGCATTACAAACATGGTCCGTCAGTCCTTGGCTTTCAAACTCTAAATATAACCAAGGTCCTTAATAGGAATGAAATATATAAGGTAGCTTCTTCAAGTCCATTATTTATTTTAAATTATCAAATTAAATAGTCTCTCTTAGTCTATTTAGGTTTACAGATAGGCAGTGACATATTTAGAAATGGACTGTCACATACAATATATAAGGGCGGGCATTTGAGGAAATACTTCATTGGAGCCTATTGCTCAACTAGAAGGCAAGACCCAGATACAGCACAGGTGATAGGATCATGCATTACACTGAGGATTTAAATATTATTTTCACTGCCACTTTCATTACACAAACTATCTACAATAATTATAGTTGACTGGACATGCAACTGTTGTTAATATGTTGTCTTAATTCTGCTTATCCTATGGCTTCTTATATTGATTAGTACATTTGATTAACAGCAGTATTTTTAATGGGCTAGCCACGAAAGTAGATCAGATAAGGAACAGATATGTCCATTTCTGTGAAAATATTTCAACATTAAATGGCTTTTATTTCTATTATAACATCGTCATAAATGTCTAACATCACTATTGCTTACATACAAATATATATACTTTTTCTTTTAGATATGGTTGAAAACCTTTCTCTGATCTGCTGTAACATCACCAGCAAACCAACCAATCTATTCTCCAGGCCTTTGAATGAGAAGATTCTGCTTGTGCAGGTACTGGTTGGGATTTTCCTCTATGTCAACTCTCTCATGATCTTCACCTTCCTGAAGAAGGAGGCCTTCAGAACAGACACGCGTTACGTGCTCTTTGCCCAGACGCTCTTCATGGACTCCTTCCTCATGGTGCTGACCGACCTGGCAGTGATTCAGAGCTACTACCAGTACACGATACCGTGCGTTCCCTGCGTCATCCTCTGTATGGTCATGATCTGGCTCCAGTTTGGCACCCCTGTGACGCTGGTTGCCATGTGTCTGGAGCGCTACGTGGCCATCTGCATGCCCCTACGGCACGCCAACATCTCCAGCGAGCGGACGCAGCTGGTAGGTCTCGTCGTCATCTGGTGGCTGAGCGCAGTCCCGCCATTCCTCGTCCTCTTCCTGTTCCTGGAGTGGGCTCCACCGAGCGTCCTCTCTTCCAGCATGATCTGTGAAGTGGAGCTGCTGCTGCCAAAGAAGTGGCAGGCGAACTCGAGGTCGGTCGTGGCGACATTGTACTTTCTCTGGATGTCAGCGGTCATAGTAATTACATACTTCAGAATAGTCAAAGTCGCAAAAAAAGCTGCTTCTGGGAACAGTAAATCTACCACTAAGGGTCGCAAAACTGTGATCCTTCATGCAGTGCAGTTGCTGTTGTGTTTAATTCAGTTCTGTTGTCCTTTTGTTGAGACTGCTATTCTCAGGATTGATTTGAAACTGTTCGTCAATGTGCGATATTTCAATTTCATTAGTTTTATCTTGGCCCCGCGTTGCCTAAGCCCACTGATATATGGATTGAGAGATGAGAAATTTGTATTGGTCCTTAAGTACTATGCAGTTTTTGGATTAAGTAAAAAACCCACTGTGCATTCAGTTAAGTTTGAAAGGCAGTAAATCAATGTTATCTAATCAGGCAATAGTATTTGTGATATTTTACTGTAGTTAATGTTAGCGTCAAATTTTCAGATGAAGATTTAGTTTCTATTAAGTTGTATATTGTATTTGCACACTTGTATTTTTGTACACCTTTAACTACGGAGCCCGGGAGGTGTCATTGCAAAATGTTTGTGATATATCAAGAGACAGATTTACTAAAATGTGCTCTCATTTTACTAAAGCGTATGTTAATTTTATACTAAAAACCTGTGCTCAAATCCTGTCCTCATTTTCGTAAATCATGTGCTCATTTAATGATTTCGTTCCCATGTTTTATTCACAGAAATTAGGCCAGCACAACAGACCAACTTGTGCTACTATGCTACACACACTACACTCCAAAGTTTCCCTGCATCATTACCCTATAGCCTGACATAGCCATACTCAAAATTCTATTCAGAATTTGAGTCTGGAGTGTGAGCATTGGGATGTGATTATGGGGCGGGTTTCAACGGATACAGAGTGGAAAACGCCTCTTCACATTGGTAAGGTCTATTGGATAGACCTAACCAATCAGACCAATGAAATAGCCTACCATGAATCCTAGTGGCCAAGTACACAAGCTTTTTGCTCTAAACAAAACCGATCGAAGGTCAGGTCAGGTGAATGAATAGGCACCATTGCTCATATGTCCATCATTGTATAAACCCACCTGGACAATTGGATTGGTTTGCACAGTTTTCAAGTATTCATAGATTTTTATTCAAGTATTTTTTAAATATTCCGGTTTCTAAGAAAAAATCTCTACAGTATGCGTGAATTAATGTGGTTTCGGGAATCATAAAAAATGATGCCCCCCCCCCCCCCCTCACAAGTCCCCGCGTTCATATCCTTTTAATAAAATCAGTGTGTATGTTGTCTCCGTAAGGACTTTAGATCTGTTATATCGTTAAATGACTTACTACGCCTCTGCTGCCAGTGAAAAACATTAAACTACAAACTGTCTCCCGCGCTGTCTCCTAGCTGTGCGTCATAGATATATATACTGACTAGATGTATATATATCTACGGCTATGCATCACAAGACAGGCAGCTAACCACAGTTAGCTTTAGCGAGCAAGGATAACAACGTTTTTCACAACAATTACACTCTTAAACAAAGTTAACTTCTCAACTACAGAAGGGTTTGGCAGCCACAATCGGTTGGATAGTATAAATCAGGTGTACTATAACTGTAATGTAAAGTTACGTGAGAAGTCAAGGGAGTGAGTGAAGAGTCATCTGTAACCATGGATGCCTCTCAACCGTCCTACTGGTTACACCAGGCAAGCAGCACACTGTAGTCCACTTCATTTTTGCTATAGCGGGTAGCAACATCTTCATTTTTACGAAACAAGACTAAAGTTTGTGAGAAAATACTGAATAGTAAATACATTTTAACTCATCAAAATGAACAGCGAGGTTTTCGACGGCCATTACTTCGCTCAGAACTTATTTGAACTGTATTACCAAAATATCCATTCATTTTCCATTCCATTCCATTCAAGATTTTTTCTTATGAACCAGGAAGCGTTAAAATTCTAACGCTAAAAACTACAAGCTTCCGGGTGATTACCAGACTGAACTTCCCAACCTCAAATGTTGTGGGCGGGGCTTAGTTCGAGGCAATCATTACCCAGCAGTAGCTTCTCCATCACTTTTCCCACTCTAGCTACTGTTCTCATTCATTGTTGTCAGACCTGGACAGATACACAGCAACAGTAGCACACACATATCAACAGCAGTGACTCAAAACTTTATAACATTAGACCTGGTTGGAGTTACAAGACAGAAGGGAGTCCTTGTTAGAATGTAAACAATACCTCTTTCCAAATGTAGTAGGCTAAGGCAAACAACAAACTACAACCTAATATTCACAATATCGAACACTAAGAAATGGATACATAACTTAACATTAAGTGCTGCTGGCTGTCAGGATGAGGGCATAGGGACCGTCTACAAAGTGCACCACCGGAGAGCAGTCTGTAAAAATAATTTTGTCACTATGTTTTTAGCAATGTTTGACAAGGGGAATGTCTAACTTTCCAGCTTTACCAAACATTCTGTTGTGCTGCCTTTCCCAGATCATATGAATAAAATGTGGGAATGAAATAATAAAAACAAGCACATGATTTGATTAAAACAAGAGCACAGTTTAGTAAAACAAGAACACAATTCAGTAAAATTAATGCATGATTTAGTAAAATTAGTGCACGATCCAGTAAAGTGAATTTGTGATTCAGAAAAACAAGCACCCAAATAAGTAAAATGAGCGCACCATTTAGTTAGTCTAAAAAACTAGACGCACCTTAGCGGCAGCAAATTACATTTGCTTCCAGGGCTAGTCTAGCAACTCTCCGTTGGCTTGTGAGCTCGAAAATTGAAACTTCTATCAGGCCAATCAAATCGTGTATAGAGTCGTTAGGCGGGCTTAACATAATGACTGATGGAAGAGTTGCAACGGTTTTGCTTGAATTCCCTGCTTTGAAAACAAAGAAGATGGATGTTGCTGTTGGCCAACAGTGTGACACGAGTTAAGCTTGTTTTAAGATGGCAAAAGTTTGAACTAGCGAACTAGCTCCGCTGGTGGGAAAACGCATGGGACTCAGCACTGTCCTATTGCGTGCAGAGGGAATTTGAAAGACAACCGATTATCCCGCCCCTCAGACTGAGCACTGCGAACGGTGAGTGCCCAGACCCTACATTTTAATGTGGGTCTGGCTCGTCAGGCTACCATTTAGTAAAATGAGCACAAGTTCACTCAATATTAAAAAAAAAATCTCGCCATGACACCTCCCAGGCTTGGTATTTGGGAAGGAAATGTGGGAAGGATAAAACTAAATGGCCAATAGTGAAGGCTAGATGAAGACATATGACCTTTCAATCTCAAAAACATCTGTGGAGGAGGTTTCACACATTGGTCATGAAGATACATTAATTGATGAAAACATGATGAATAAACCATGTAAATAATAATAAAGTATCTAATCTAAAATATGTGTAAATATCTTATCACTATAACTCCCTACACAAACACTTCCCACGAGACAAAATTACAATCGTAAGCATGACAGACATAATTATGAGTAGCCTGCCCACCTTATGCACTATAAAACAATCTCCTGCCCATGCATCGGTACACTTACAGGTAATGCATGATCTAGGCAATATCAAGCAACTGACAAGTAATAATTATTAAGTCAACAGAGATAAAGGGCATGCAGCATTATTATTTCTTATATATGCGAATATATATATTGCCCTAATGGTTTCGTGTTTATGTTTCATTGCTGTTTCTATATGTGTGCTACTTTTATTGTGTATCTGTCCTGTAACTTTAACCAGGTTTGACAACGATCATGAATGAGACCAGTAGCCAGAGTGGGAACAGCAGTGATAGAGAGAATCTCTTGCTGAGCAACAACCCTGTGCGCCTGATCCTCTTCACAGCCCTGGTCCAGGTCCTGGTGTGGCCTTTCCTCTACGTAGATCTATTCATGCTCTTCGTCTTTTTAAGGAGAGAGGCCCTTCGAGCAGAGGCACGCTATGTACTCTTCGCCCAGACTCTGTTTGCAGACTCGTGCATCCTGATACTGACTGACTTTGTGGTGATCACTATGCACGTTTCTCTTTTGCTGCCCATCGGGATGTGCGTCCCGCTGGTCATGTTTATGGAGGCCCTGTCGAACCTCTCACCGACCGTCATCGTGGCCATGTGTCTGGAGCGCTTCGTAGCCATATGCAGACCGCTGAGACATGCGGACATCTTCTCCCCCAGACAGACATTCATCTGCATAGCCTTCCTCTGGAGCCTATGTTTCTTCATACCCTTTGTCGATCTTTTTATTGTATTTGCTTTTGTCTCCAAGAGCTATTTTGCTAGCCTGAGCTTCTGCTACTACGAAATCATGTTTGTGGCCCAGTGGCATATGGTGATGAGGGGACTCTTTTACATCGTAGAGTTCTTTGCCATTCTATGCATCCTGCTGTTCTGCTACATCTCCATCATTGTCGTGGCCCGCAGGGCCTCTGGTGATGACAAGCAGTCGGCCTCTAAGGGCCAGCGCACCATACTGCTGCACCTGTTCCAGCTCCTCCTGTGCACACTGGAGGTCATGTGCCCTTATGTGGAGTCCCAGGTCCTGGAAATTAGTCTCGAAGTCTACCTCATTGTGCGTTTTTTTAACTTTTTGGCATTCTCTATTTTTTCTAAGATATTGAGCACACTCATCTATGGCTTCAGGGATGAAAAGTTTTTCGCTGCCATGAAATTTTACATTAAGCCTAGAATAAATGATATATCACATAAATGAACAGCACTGGTATGTCATGCGTGTTTATGTATTTATTGTATGACCTAATGTAAAGACTATAGTGAATATCTTTACATTAAAACATTAAATATTGGCCAGAATTATAACAGCATATCCAAGGGAAAATATGGTATTTTTTTATAACCATAGACTTTTCTAACCAAGAACAATTTTATAGAAAAGACAAGCGTAACCATAGACAAGCATAGTGCATGTCTGTAGTTAAATTCTTAAACAACATTGTTCACGTCTGGGAAAATTATGATACATCTATCCCTTTTCTCATCTGGTTAGCAAATGACAAATCTTTTCTAACCCTAGAATTTTCTCATTATTAACAGTTTATTTGAAGAACACACTCAACAAATTCTACTATATAGAAACACAATCTCAGAGCAAGAGGCTGCTGCTAGTGATAGGCCGGCAGACCACTCTTGGCCCACTGCAGGGCAAATCCTATGGTCCGCTGGCAGGTTGCCAACTAACGGCCCACTGTGTTCCAAACACTTATCTTTTTCAGTAATACTCCTTCCTTCATTTTTAGAACATTCATGTCTTTTATTTTACATCAACAAAATTCGACAAGTTGAATTAAAGGCGATGGTGGTCCAAAAGTGGACCAGAAGAGCAAACTACCAGTGGTCCGATATCAGCAAATCTGATTATGCTCTTTGGGATATATAGCACATGCTGACAGAAATCCTTGGGGTTTAGTAGAGTTGCTAAAGGCATTTATGTCTTTAGCTAAGGACACACGTAAGCTTCAAGGTTAGTTAATAAAGCTTACACACCTGTTCCAGCATACTTCAATTGTAACAACCTTTCTCTTTGGGCCGCAACATAAAGTGGAGTCTGACAACAGAGTTTGTAAAAATAGGAGTATTTTTATTAAATTAAATAAATATTCTGATTAAAATCCTGGGGTCAAGTACAAAATGTGACACACAAAAGGGCATGGTGCACCAAGATGTGGTGAGAAATGCAGGTCTGGAGGCAAGCACATGGCCTTGACATCCAATTACAGTAACAGTCAAGTCAATTGGCAAATGCACCACCCAAAGGCTGTTGCATTGCTATTGTAAGACCAGTGGGGATGCAGAGGTGCATAACACAATCCTCAAAGTCTGATATGTAAATTAGGGTTGAGAATATATCAGGACGCATTATTCTCAACATGTTAGGCTCAAAGAGTCATATTTATAATAACATCTAATGATAGGCCTATGTTTCAGACTATCTCTATCCCAAACTGTGCTCACTTCATTCAGATATCAGTGAATCAAGCCCTGACTTGTGAGGGGACTAGTGGGCCCATTGGAATATTAAACTATTATTAATATCAAAGTATTATATTGTTTCATGAGAAAAATGCCAAAAGTCCAAAAGTTATGATGATCCCTCTAAATGAGACACACACCCAATAAAAATATTGTTAATCATTAGGCCTAGGTTCTATGAGGGGCCCCTGAATAAGGGGCCCCTGAATAAGAGGGTGGATACATTTAAAAGTGGCATCTTTGGACAGCCTTACCATGTCAGTAAAGTTTCTATTAAAGCCTCCAAGGATTCAACAATTGTTTATGTAAGGGATAATGTATTGCCCGCCGGTAATCATCAGAAAATAAGTCCCGACAGGGAGAACAGAACCCCGACACATAGCGGAGGGGTTTTGCTTCGAGCAGACGGGACTTATTACCGGCGGACAATACATTATCCCGCTTATTATACGGCTACTTGCCAAAACGAGAAAAGAAACAATGGGTATTTAAAAATGATTTTGCTATCGTTTCGTGGCTTCCGCTGACAAAATAAATTCACCACACAGGTAGAACTTGACAGTTTCAGGTGTTGCGTGGCAACGTATTACCAGCTGACTTTCACTTTCAATGAAATTCCATTGCAATAAGCGAACAGACTTCTTGTGGAGTGATATGAAAGACGTTAATCAGAAGCACAAATCCCGTTGCCATTGACAGCAGTGATTTGCTGGTGATTATATACTTTGCCGGTGATTATACAGATTTAACAGACCTCCGAACGTTGGGAAGGCCCATTCATGTGAATGGAACTTTCTGCAGCACTCTGAAGAGCCATGTAATAAGTAAGGGATAATGTATTGTCCGCCGGTAATTATCAGAAAATAAGTCCCGACAGGGAGAACAGAACCCCTACGCGCAGCGGAGGAACTTGACAGTTGAAGGTGTTGCGGATAGAACTTGACAGTTGCAGGTGTTGCGTAGCAACGTCTTACTAGCTTACTTTCCCTTTCAATGAAATTCCATTGCAATAAGCCAGTGGTCCCCAAACTACGGCCCGCCAACTCATTTTGGGTGGCCCCCCAAAACATGTCCGTGGTATATAGCATCTGGCCCGCATGGGAGTACGACATCGTCAAAGTATAACCAGATAGGGTTAAAGCGGAGCGAGAGGCGCAAACGTTCGACAATTTCCGCGTTCGATTATTGCAAGGGGGAGGGGGGAAATCCCCCTTTATGCAGACCAGAATAAACCCTCGCTGCACTAATGTCAATGGAGATTTGTGGAATTTTACCAATAAATTGGTCATTATGTCTTTCTGGATTTGTTGAGGGTTTTTTGGAAAATGTTGTCATAATCTGTAAGTGTTTGGGATCATTTCAAGCCTAAAAGTGTAATTTTTTAGCGTTCGGATTTGTAATAAAATAACTTAATATCAGACCATGCTGCTGCCATTTACTGTCCGGTTGTTAGCATGCTAGCTAGCCTCTTAGCTAAGGTAACATTTTAAACAGAGAAGTGTAATTTCCTTGAAATGACAACTAGCTGAATAACATTACTGACATTAGTTAAAGTGGATAGTTTATACTCACGTGAATTTGCAACAGTATATTAAGTTTAAGTGAAGTCCTTCAACTACTAGTCACTTGTTGGCGCATAGCTGTATTGCCATAGCTACTCCCATCCACTTGTATAGCATTTTAAGCTAGCGTTAGCTAGCTAGCTAGTTCGGTTCACATGACTAATTAAATTATTCATATCATGTCCTTAAGAATGATTCATTGGTATCATACATGATTATGGACATTAATACTGTGAACACAATTATGTTTATCTGTTCTTATTGCTTATTAAGAGAGAAAGTTTATTTAGTGACGTAGAGTGACACTCCCACAAAGATTGTTAAGGCGGAGCAAGATACTTCGTCGTAGTTCATGTCTATGGGCGCGAAATGGGGATCGAATCCTGTCTGCATAAAGAGGCGTGTCGATGACGTATTGACGAGCGTAAGTTGCAACCGGCCAACAGCAGCGGCAGAAATAACCGGCGCACACCTGATATAAGGTTGATTTTCTCCAGACTGGATTGCTCAAAAATGCTACAAAAAAATGTACCTGAAATGTTCAGAAGGGTTTGAGGATCATGAAAATGTGCCCGAAATTCACATTCCTAACTCTATAGAACCAAGACTTTAGCATATGTGGTGAAATTCTGAGCTATGCCCATAGACTTCAATGGAGCAGTTGCTGCCTCTGCTCTGCATAAAGGGGGATTTTGACCCCCCCCTCGTGCGATCCGGGTTCCCGGAAGTGGCTCCTGATGAAATATCTTGCTCCGCCTTAACAATCTTTGACTCCCACTTATGCAGACCGGAACTGTCCCGTTTTGCTCCCATAGTAACGAATTACGTTGCTCTATCTTGCTAGTAATCAAGGATCTTTGGTATAACCTCCGTAATTTCCCCAATTCATTCTCTATGGCAAGTCTTAACAGTACAGATGTAATACTCCTTTTGTCCACTGGTTGTTGTTTTGGCGCTATTTCGCGTTTGCCATAGAAAACGGAATGAAATGTAGGCCTACTGTACCTGTCAACAATGTAAGAGGCCTATGATGACTGCATCAGTGCTCAAAGTATTCTAAAAGTGTATCAATTAATTGGTAATAACTAACTAACTTTTATTCAGTCATATTTCTGGGACTTTCTGGGATAATTATTTAAATTTTTAATTCACTCGTTCAAATGTTCATACAAATTCACAAAGTTCTCAGGTGAGTGAAATTGGTCATTTCAGATGTTTTTGCCAGCACTTCATAAAACTCTCATAGTTTGAGAACTTCAAATTATATGTAGGATATTGCTTGTTCACAACTTGAGCTGTGTATGCAAAGACACAGAGTTCAGAGTTCACACATTTTGAATAAAATATATTTTTGGGATTCCCTGCTAATACTTTTGGGAATGCTATTTTTTTTATTAGTATTATTTCATTTGAGCTACATTTTACACTGATATGGCATGATTGCAATATAAACACAGCTAACAATATTAAATTGCAGTAGCCTATAATTAAATGTAATGGAATATTCAACTAAGGTAGACTGCTGTTGTTCACAGCATTAAGCTATTTATGGTTACTAATATACTCCGAGTCTCTGGCCCTCTCTTAGAGCCAGGCATAGTGAGCTGGCCCTTGGAAGAAAAAGTTTGGGGACCACTGCAATAAGCGAACGGAATTCTTGCGATGGGATTTGAAAGACGTTAATCAACCCGTTGCCATTGACAGCGGTGATTATATACTTTGCCGGTGATTATACAGATTTAACAGACCTCCGAACATTGGGAAGGCCCATTCATGTGAATAGAACTTTCTGCAGCACTCTGAAGAGCAGTGTAATAATTAATTGTACAACACTGTCCCTTTAATAAATTACAAACGCAGTGTTTTCATCAGCATGTCAAAAACGTAATAGACTGCCCACATGAGAGGCTATATAAAGAATATACTTATATATGCAGGGCCATATCTCTCCACTAGTCAGGGAACACAGGTGAGGAATGATCATTGCAGGGCGACAAATTATTTTGTACACTCATTTCATGTAGAAGATAAAAGACAGAAATGTTTACTTAAGATTTCATATAATATAATATCATATATCATGTCATATCATATAACATAACAGCATATAATGTAATATAATGCTACACAGTGATTTCCTAAAGTGTTACAGCATCATTTCTGCACGTAGTAGTCTGTGTGTTTGTGCACTGTGCTCTTGTCAGTGTTAACGTTAATGTGTAACATTCTGTGTCTCTGCTGCGATCCAGGAGAGAGGATCATGAACGAGAGCAATAGCCAGAGTGGGAACAGCAGTGAGGGGCACACCCTGCTGAGAATGAACGACTCTGTGCGCCTGAACCTCTTTACATCTCTGGTCCAGGTCATGGTGTGGCCTTTCCTCTGTATAGAAGTCTTTATGATCTTTGTGTTTTTAAAGAAAGAGGCCTTCAGGGCAGATGCACGCTACGTGATGTTTGCCCAGACCCTGTTTGCGGACTCGTGCATCCTGGTGCTGACTGACTTTGTGGTGATCACTATGCACGTTCAGCTTGAATTGCCCATCAGCATTTGCATACCACTTGTCATATTGATGGACGTTTTATCCAATGTCTCACCCACCATTATAGTAGCCATGTGTTTAGAGCGGTATGTTGCTATCTGCATGCCCCTAAAGCATGTTGACATTTTTGCCCCCAATAGGACTGTTCTTTACATAGCCCTGATCTGGCTTCTGTGTTTTTTCATACCATTTGTTGACCTGATTATCATGCTCGCCTTTGCCACAAAAGACTACTTTGAAGAGCTTACCTTCTGTTACTATGAAATCATGTTTTACGAGGATTGGCACATGGAGATGAGGGGAATATTTTACATCGGTGATTGCTTAATGATTTTGAGCATCCTGCTGTTCTGCTACGTCTCCATCATTGTCGTGGCCCACAGGGCCTCTGGTGATGACAAGCAGTCGGCCTCTAAGGGCCAGCGCACCATACTGCTCCACCTGTTCCAGCTCCTTCTGAGCACACTGGAGGTCATGTGCCCTTATGTGGAGTCCCAGGTCCTGGAAATTAGTCTTGAAGTCTACCTCATTGTGCGTTTTTTCAACTTTCTGGCATTTTCTATCCTTGCCAAGATAATGAGCACACTAATCTATGGCCTTAGGGATGAAAAGTACCTGGCGGCAATGAAGTTTTATGTAACATTAAAGAGCAAAGTACATCATGTCCCTAACAAATAATGTTCACTTGCCGTTTTGCTAGGTGCACTAGTGTCTTCTAAGCAAAGGTTTACAGGCCATCTGGCACACAGGGACAAATATGGCAAATCGGCCATCCAACCTGAGGGCCAATGGACTCTCAAAACAAAATGTATATTAAGTTTATATTACCGTTATACCTCATTACTAGCCTACCAATCAGTGCTAGCAGAAAAGTGCTGGGCCCATTTTTTTTCCAGCACATTTCCCCTTAATACTATGCATGGCTCTCAGAATGAATGTTAACATTAATGAATTTCAAGATACTGATAATAATATTCAAATGTACAGTAACTTTCACACTGTTGAATGTTTTGGCACTATAAGTATATAAAATGCATATATACAATAAATCTCTTTAATACTGCTGTGTTACCTAATTTCTGCA
This sequence comes from Alosa sapidissima, assembly GCF_018492685.1. Classification (NCBI taxonomy): domain Eukaryota; kingdom Metazoa; phylum Chordata; class Actinopteri; order Clupeiformes; family Clupeidae; genus Alosa; species Alosa sapidissima. Next base: position 23,736,017 of record NC_055971.1, on the reverse strand, counting down.
CAAAGCCACACAAATATTTAGATATAACCATAGTCAGCAGCCCTGACTGCCCAATAATCTCCAGAAAGCATCTTTACATTGTCAGAAAAGTGTAATTTCTTGTTTTTGTTTTAATCTTTTGTTTCAGGTTTACAGACATTGGTCCTTGAATTTCCCCTGGGGATTAATAAAGTATCTATCTATCTATACAAATTATATATAATATATGCCCGACTTCAAACGATTGTGGGTTTAAACATATGGTATACGGAGCATGCCATTAATTCTAAGAAATAACTTCCTCACACAGTATTTGTTTACAGATGGATTGCAGTGTATGTTTAAATGATTAGGGGAACTAGATGTACCGCATAGCGGTACAACATATGACCGCCGCTCAGTCGTGTACATCCATTTCGCGAAAATAAATCACATTAATCAATTTGTCTCAATCTTCTACTCCATCCCCCACTCTTGAAACTTTTGTGAATGCTTGTTTGGCATGTGTGTTTGCGGGCCGCACAGAAAGTAGCCTACTGGCGCTGCAAAGGTGAATAGATTTGTAGCACTTGCCAAAAAAATTGTAGCATTGTTATAAAAACCTTTAAAATATCTAAACAATCACAAGTAGGGCAGTTCATCACAGTCCATCCATTGCAACTGGACTGATGAAAGGTACACCTGTAGGCTACATTGTATTTGGGAAAAGCAAAAGGTAGCAGCATAATGTATTTATTTATTTATTTATTATTAAACAAAGCAATCCCTGTCAGTTCCATGGAGTTTTCAACAGCTAACAAGAAGAGAGGTCATGTCATGGATTTTTGTAAATGTTTTTTCTTCTACATATGCAAGAGTTTAGTCATCTAGTTCATATGATATTCAACTTTATTGTCAATGCACAAATTAAATACCAGTAGTCTAAAACAAAATGCAGTTTTACCCAGTGGTGCAAATAACTGACATGTCCAAAAGGGCCTTCGTGAAATGTGTCGCTAGACTGTTCATACACATTTTAACGGGCCAAGTTGCTGAGCTGCTGTCCGTTATTGTTCGTGCAAATATAGGCAGATCAGGCTGGGTTCACCCAGCCTAGTCCATGGTAGGTGCCTGATAAAAATATTGTTTAATTTTGCGATTAAGATATCCACGCACTGGCGCCCCCTCTGCGACGTGTTCTCCCCCCAGTTTCAAAACCGTGACTGTTAACAAACTATAGCCTAAGCTATATAAGGTAGGCCCTATGCTAGGCCTATTACACAACATAAATTGCCACTAGGCTATGCTGGCGACCCAAATAAAATCCCCTTTGGGAACCAATGGCTTACAGTATCAAGCAGACTTAAGATGCCATCACTTTGGCGAATTTATGTAGTTTCAGTCCTAGTTACTTTACTTTGAGCCATGCTCTTCCTTACTTGAATCACCTTTGAAAATAGAGGATTGAAGTAGTGGGTGTTTGGGAATGAATGTTAACTCAGATGCTTTTTGAGACTTTGAGCAGAAATGTCCCAGCCCGGTGTTTAGGATGCATCATAGACAGGTTATCTTTCAGGTATATATTTTCCATTAGAAAACCATCACGTTAGCGAACGTGTTGTGGCTAACTCACTTAGCTCCTGTTAGTAGCCTAGGTTATGGTCATAAGAGAATGAGATGACAGTCGAAAGATACAATTAGTGCTGTTATCAATTTGCTTGGTAGCCTATAACCGCATTTATGGTTTTCTACAAATACATCAATAATCAAATTGGCCTCCATCACTCAACCAATGCTAACGGTAACATTATTTTACCTACGTCCTTGATATAACTTGTATAAGATTAACGTAGCCTACCTGCAGTAAAAACCAAGCATGTCCGATAAACATTCTCAGATTTATTTCGGCTTCAAGAAGAAATGGGATATACATTTCATGTGGAAATCATCCTACCATTAGACGTTCTCTGCGGTAAACTACAGTCCTTGTAGGAAGCGTCTATTGTCTTTCCAATCCACTTTAGATTAACTTCCAACCAAATTACGTCTCACTGCAACGATGCGCCATCTGGTGAACAAACGACTACGTAACGTCAATACTGGAAATGCAGCCAAATGATGATGAATATTTGGTTTTCCTTTAATCCTACTGAATTTGTAATTATGTATCGGCCGTTCTAATTGCAGATACCGATAGTATGTGCGTGCCTGTGTGTGTGCGTGTGTATATGTGTGCACCACCATCTACAGGCCAATGAGTGTACAGTCACTAAATGTACACATAACTTAACCCTCTAACCGCCCATGTCGCAATATTGCGACAAGCGTCATTACTGAATAAAACAGACGATAGACGCGAGTACAGTGTAAAATCTCATTTGTACTCTTGACCACTAGTTGGCAGACACCCAGTGCTTCGATTCAAGCTCAACCTTTTTTTCCAAAGTTTTCAGGAAGCTCGCGAAAACACGCGAGAAACATACGAAGAAGACGTGCATTTCCTCCATAACGTGGAAGCGATGCGGGCCTTAGTTTTGCACAAATTGAAGCAGAAATACACCAAATGTTGAAAAAAAATTTCACGTGTGATGAAGTCTTGGGTCTGTTATTCACCTATTCTGATTCTGAAGGAGAATATCTGCCTTTTGGAGAATATGATCGATCGTCTATTGACTGCTAGTCACGGAGCGTCTGTGAATGGAGGTGCGTCTTTTTCGACAGTGTTCACTAAGCATACCATGCTTATTTCGACCCTCTGCCCAACATAGCTGGAGGTGCCAGTGACAATAGTGATGATAGTGTCCGTAATGGACGTGGTATAGACAGCAGGGGTTGTAAAAATAGGGCTCTGAAGAACTTCAAAGTCACCCGCGATATGGAACTGATTTGACCAGGCTACTTTATTGTATAGTAGCATAGGGTTTGTGATTATAGTAATAGTTTACTATTGTTGGTTTACATGTGACTGTGTTCCTGTTCATTTGTTATGTCGGTGAAATCACAAAAAAAGAAAGTAAAACTGCTCAAATATGTTCAACATCTAGTATTTACTGAAATGTGCATAATTCACGGTGGTTGCCATCCAGTGATGTCATAATATGCAAATTAGATGAGTAAATTTACCCCCTTCATAAACTTCTGGTCATACTCAATGATTTTCACATTTACAGTAGGACTTTATCTCTGACCACTTGCAAGCCATGGCCTTTTGAAATTTTGATGTAAAAATCCAATTCATATATTTTAAACCCTGGCGGCTAAAGGGTTAATTGAATGCACTGTACTGTTCTTCCAAGGCGTTTAATGCAGCTTCAACCGTTTAACGTAGAAACTTCATTCAAACTATGTTACGTAGGTCTTACTTAGGACAAGAGTGCTATGTATTTTTCAGCTTAGTAACTTTTATACTTTTTAAACTATTAATTAAAAACTGTTCAAAATGTCCCCATAGACTTAACATGGGCTGATGACATCACAATAGAGCCGTTAAAGGAATTATCCGGAGTAAAATGCACTTTAGGTCGATTTACGGATGATTGGGATTACATACGTTGAGTTGACATCCAAATCATGTCATTCGGATGTGTTTTGAGAAAGTTCGATGTTACCGTTTTTAGTCAAAGCTCGTTAGCGTGGAAGTGAGAAGGGCATATTATTTTGCCGCTACAAAACGCTATTTTTATACCTCTTCTACAGTTCCAAACAACATTGCACTTACGTGGTAGTGAGTAGAGTGTCCCTAAAGCCAAACCGAAGTATCCCGAGGTCTTTATGTGGTCGGTAAGAGAGTCCAGAATGAATTTCATCAAGCCAGCCTACCTTTCCGGAAATGTTGCCATCTTTGCTGCCTTCTTTAGGGTAAAAGTCCGTAGGAGTCTATTGCCAAGTGTGCTCTGGAAATTCACAATTTCGTCGCTGTTTAAAAAAAAAAAAAAACATAGTCCAGTCCATACAACTTCATTTCAATTTCAAAAGAAATACTGGACTATGTTTTTTTTTTTTTTTAAACGGCGACGAAATTGTGAATTTCCAGAGCACACTTGGCAATAGACTCCTACGGACTTTCCCCTAAAGATGGCAGCAAAGATGCCAACATTTCCCACTTCTCACTTCCACGCTAACGAGCTTTGACTAAAACCGGTAACATCGAACTTTCTCAAAACACATCCGAATGACATGATTTGGATGTCAACTCAACGTATGTACTCCCAATCATCCGTAAATCGATCTAAAGTGCATTTTACTCCGGATAATTCCTTTAAGCAATTAGAATCCTATGCCAGGTGGTCAGGCCACCTGGATCAACTGCCAGTCTCAGGCTTTAAGCATACAAACTGGCTCTATTAAGACTACACACCCTGTTCAACTGTTTCCTCTGCCAAAAACTGTTTCAAAATAAAAGTCTTCACTACAATATTTCACTGTAACAATTTAACCCTTTAAACTACTGAACTTTTTAACTGTTCAGCCATTGTAACTGTTACTGTCATCAACTATAACTCCTACCCACTGTAGCTAGTTAGCATGGTTAACATAGTTAGCATGTTAACATTTTTAACAAAACTGCTAAAAATGATTAGCAAAGTTAGCTAAGTAACATGGTTAGGATAGTTAGCATTGTTAACATGTTAATTAGCATAACTACTAAAATGATTAGCTAGGTTAGCTAAGTCACATGGTTAGCATAGTTAGCATGCTAGTTAGCATAGTTAACATTTTAGCATTGTTAACATAGATAGCATAACTAAACTGTTAGAAAACGTTAGCATAGTTAGCATAACTACTAAAAAATAAATAGCTAAGTCAGCTAATTCACATGGTTAGCATGTTAGCATTCTTAATATTTTAACATAACTGCTATAAAGTATTAGCTAAGTCACATAGTTAGCATTGTTAGCATAGTTAACAGCATTAACATTATTAACATTTTTTTAAAAAACTGCTAGAAAACATTAGCTAAATTAACTAAGTTAACCATTTAAACTATCCACCTATTTAACTGTTCAGTCATTCCAACTATATTAAACCTCATCTACCTAGCAAATAATTTAACCATATAAACTATCCACCTATTTAACTGTTCAGTCATTCCAACTATATTAAACCTCATCTAGCTAGCAACCAATATAGTTTGTTTTTACTCTGTATGGTATTTTACATCATATTTTAGCATTTTCATGAACTATATTTCTAGCATGAAATGCTTTTCTAGTTTTTTTTAGACCCCACCACGGATGAAATTCTACGAAACTTGGCATACCCCCAGAAAATGTCAGGTTAATCATACACATACAATGGTGCAGTTCTGAACATCTTAACTGAAGAGAGGGGCGATTAAAGCAGAATGATATTGCATTTTAATTTTTTACCAGGGGGGTGCAAATCACAAATGAGTGATTATGGGCTAGGTTGATGTGAGCCCTTAAGACCAACATACCATAAACATTAGTAGTTATTTAGGAAAAACTGCATTTTTTGGGTTTCGGGGGGCCCAGCGCGAGGGGGGAGTGGCCCCCGGGGACCAAACTAAAAGTCTAGTGGGGCTACATACCCACCAAATTTCATTTGCCCCGGTGTTTCAGTGTCCTGGGTATAGTTGACCAAATTTTCAGGAAGTAGATGACGGGGGAAAAAAAAGATTAAAAAAAAACTTTGACAATCCCTATATGACCGCTTCGCTAGCGGCGGTCATAATAATTGGGACTAGATAGGAGTAGAGACATATGTTATCATGCTGTCACAAGCCACAACTAATCAGCTAGGCTTTATCAGTAAATTATATAGCAGACATGATATGAAGACTATTTTGTGCTTTGTTGCTTCATGGCGACGTCGGGAGCAACAAACGGTCCTTGCTAAAGCCACCGAGCTGCTGATCAGCAGGAAGATCGCCCATCATGACTTCACTGCATCGGAAGACTGTTGTTCTTCCGGTGCTCTGCTCTCCAGACTGCCAGTAAATTCTCTGAGTTGGTCAGTGAAAGAACTTTGTTGGTCTTACATTAGCAGTTTCACGCGGGTCATCATTGCCCTTGGACTTTTTCAGCCGGTTGGAAATTGGACTAATTTTAACATGATTATTATTATTTTATTTATTTATTTTCAATTTGCTGTGTTGTCTGTCTTGTATTGTCTTAGTGTCACGGGAACGCTGGCGACTACGCCGCTCCGTCCGGCATCTTTTGTGTTTGTTATTTTTTAAATGTAAGGTAAGTTTACCTGCAAACATCATCATTGTGTGGAAGCAGATAGTGCAGTGGTAACAGGCAAGGGCCGGCACGTGGGAGACCGGTTCAATTCCCGTGTGATGCGTTTTGGCAGAGTGAGTGTGCATGTGTACCAACGTCTCTGGAGAGAAGGCACGCAATTTGAACAAGAAATCGGTTCTCAAACGGAAGTTTTGTTTGCAACAATTAGCTAGTTCATATTGTATAGAACGCCGGTCATTATTGAGAAAATAAGTACCGACAGGGCGAACCAGTCTTGTTCCGCCCTGAAGGGACTTATTTTCCCAATAATGACCGGCGTTCTATACATAATCCCGCTTATTACACGGCTACTTGCCAAAACAAAATAATAAACCTTTCACGATATGACTTTAGCCTGCATAGTCTAGCCTATTTGATACCTACCGTTCATCGTGGCATTTGATGAGAAACAATTAGTTCGCAACACACGCTAAACTTGAATCAAACATTCTTTTAGAACACAGCTGATCAACCGTCTGCTTTCACTCTTGAATGAAGTTCCAGTCCTTGCGTAGTGATATGAAAGACCTGAATTAGAAGCACAAACTTCGTTGCCATTGACAACGGTCATTATTTTTTTGAGGTCCTTTCCTCGAAAATAATGACCGCTAGAACTTTGGGAAATCCCATTCAAGTCAATGGAGCGTTCTACTTGCCTTGTGAAGAGCCGTGTAATAAGTACGTAAAATGTTATTGCAGAATTGGCTTTGTTGCTGTTGAAGCCGACTTGGCTTTGTTGCTGTTGAAATTGTAAGTAGCCTACCCTTGGGTGAACTTCGTTTTTGTAATGTGGTTTGATAGTCTCTTGAACAATGTGTTTGCTCGACCACTTTATTGTGAGCCCTGTATGTGTTTAGCTTGGTTTTTTGATGGCTAGCTTGCTAGCTAGTGGGGGTTTAGCGTAGCAGTCACTTGCTACCGAAGCTGCAGGGGGAGCTATGTCGTGAAAAATGCGAGCCCAAATCCAGCAAAAAAACCCTGGCAATTTGTCACATAGATTTCTGTTTTTCAAGGTCACTTGTAAAGTACTTCAGTAGGCTACTATCAGTATGAAGAAAATGGGGGAACTCAAAATACTCAGTGACCTTGAGAAACAGACATCTTACTCATGGATATGCATTTTTTTTTGGAAGGTTGGGGGGAAGTGGGAATTTTGCACAAACACAAAGGAGGAAAGTGTGACAGGTGTTATCCAGATTGCGGTTAACTGCATTAACATTAGAAACTCTCAGAGACAACAGAACCATTATTGAGAGCAATTCATCCACCTGGTGGACCAATAAATCTCTCATAGTCTGCAAAAAAATATTTTTCAGTGGATACTGTCCTGCATTATCTCTCTGTTTGTTGGCATCTTGTATTGTATTGTATTGTGTTTCCACTGGCTTTCTAACTGTGGGTAGGCCTACTGCAATTTGCAGTTAGCAAAAAAGAAAAAAAAAAAGCCAATTTACCAAGCCTTGTCTTAGTCTGAAGTAGAGTTCTCAACAGGCCTGAAAATTACAACCTGACCCGGCCCGTGGCTTTTAAAGCCCGGAACCGATGTAACCCGACACATCAACATGAATTATCTGCCCGAACCCGGCCCGCGGCCCGACGTATAACATACGTTTTGAATGTTAAACCCTGACTTAGGTGAAGATTCAATACATTAGCGTGACAATTTACTTAAATAGGCTACATGTCGTTGGGAAGCTTAGTTTATGGCCGTTAATGTGAGCACAATAACTTAATTTTGTAAATTGTACCAAAGCGACTGGTTTCGCCTTGCAGGGTCACATATTTCATCAGCACCTTACATTTTGAGCATTGCATAACCTGTAGAATTTCCATCAGAATCCAGCACCACTCCAAACACTTTCCAGACCTCTGATTTTCCCACTCCTGTAGTAGCGATGGTGAATTCACCTGCGGCAAGTTTACTTTTCACCAACTCCCAATCCAGGCTAAAGGCGTGCACGCAGCGGCATCAGGTCTGCCCCCGTCCCTCTCCATGATGCACGTCAGGGGCGCCTGCAGGAATTAATGCTATGGTACGCACGCCCATCACCCCCGCAAAAATGACCTATTCATTTGGACAACTTGATACAGCCCTATACAGGCTAAAGTTACCTTTAGTTTTGTTCTAGCGTAACGTGACGTCTGGTTTAGTGCAGTGTAACGTTCTGACAAGCACACCAATTGCCTACCTTGTTCTTGTCCATCTGGAATAACTCCTAGCGTTGCTGCTTCCATCCTTTCTGTTTTCGTTGTTTAAAACTTGTGATATCCATGATGAGTATTGAGTTCGTGAATTAGCTCAACATTGTGTGCTGATAACCATATATAGATAGCCGAGTAAAAGAAAACAACAAGTAGCCTATTGCGTGCCTGCGTGCGTATTCTCTCTCAAACAAAATGTGTTCACCAACTTTACGTAATAGAAAATGGTAAATAGCCTGATGGCATGCAGCTAATGGGATACTGGGATGGGATGATTAATAAATGTTTTTTTTTCACTGAGCGGAAAAGATTAAGCCCGAGGTCCGACCCGACCCGAGTCATTTGCTTATATTTTCGACCCGAACCTGCGGGTCCCGTTGGGTTTGTCGGGCCGACCCGACCCGTTGAGAACTCTAGTCTGAAGGATTTGAAGTAAACACCTGTGAACATGTTGTGGCTAATGGTTTTGACTTTTAAAACTGACATAAGGCAAAAAGGGCAATTTGCAGTAATGCCTTGTAAACAATTATGGTGCAGCTTTATATACTCGCATGGATTGCTTTTGACTGCTATTTGCAGTGTATATCGTTGGGAATAACTCAAATGGAATGCCCAAACACAGATGTTCAGTCTGCACGTATCGGGCTTCCACTTTGAGCATGCGACGCTTCAGGAAGACGACGAACATGAAGATGTCGATGTAGACGAATGGCCACACGAAGATCTGTGCCAGCGCAGTGGTCACGCTCAGGCGCACCGGGTCACTACCGGTGAAGAGCCGCCCGCCGCTGCCGATCCTGCCCTGACTGCTGTCTGGAAGAAATTCACAATCGCTTTAACATCATTGTAATGTCAGACATTTCGTTTATTTATTATTAACGACAATACACATTTAGAAAGTAGAGTGTTCTTGTCATTCTCTTTTTTTGTAGCAATGTGATTGTGATTGTAACAACCATTGATAAATGATTAAAATTGCTGATGTAAAGCTATTATTCATTTCAGGATGGGCTCAATCATGAAACTACACTCCCTGAAGACATAGTGTGGTTGTCAACAACTTAATATTCAAATGAAGCACATCAGACATTATAAAAAGTAATGCAAGCCTGAATGGTTGTCAAGATCTGACAAATCATGAGCACACACTTTAGGTAAGGACTCTGTGGATAACATTATATGTATTATACTCTTTATCAGGGGGAGTTTATGCAACTGTTAATGTGGACCTGTGTAACACCTTATTGTATACAAATAATATGCTGTACTGTATGACTGTCCCTATGTGATGTATAATGATGGAAATTACTGTTTTTTCTAAAGCAGATCATGAGTAACAGCTGCAGCCACAATGAATGCATGCATAACTCTGTGTCTCAAGGATTTTAAGCATAGCTTAAGAATAATTATATTTAGCATAATAGATATACATGTGTTGATGCATTGATTTGACTAGATGCATGCACTGCAAAAAAAATAAAATGTAATCAAGTGTTATGAATCTTATATTAAGATAAAAAAAAATCTGTTATTATCTGGTATTGTTTTTAGTATGAAGAGACTACCTAGCACTCTCTTGAAAGATCATTTTGACTCATTTTAAGACAAATTTATTCAACAATTCTACGAGAAAACGCTAAGCAAGTCTCTTTATACTGAAAACAATACCAACTAGATTGTTTTATCTTGATATAAGATGAATAACACTTTAGATTTGATTAGATAAGCTGTTTTTGCCGTGTGGCTCAGCCCTGTACCAGCCTGGGCCTGAACCAGCAACTTGCAGCACCCCTGATTCTCAGGCAAGGCAGGCATGCTAGCAAAGGAGGCAAAGACCCCCACATGTTTTTATGTCTGTCTGTCTTAACACGTCTTGGGGCATTTGGAAGGGAGGTTTACATACTGTACAGCTACCAGCCTGATCCAGCTGCCTATTATTACACAGTCTCACACTCTTAATCTATGTAAATCTGGTGTCATGTCTGTCTAAAAGTTTGTAAACCTTGCATTTTTCCTGATATCTCCTGTCTTAGCAGATCTGTTCCTCTGCCATGAGAACCTAACTACAGCAGCCTGTGTATTGTACATACTAGGGGTGTGAATCTCTCATGTAAAAGACGATACGATTCACATCTAGATACATGGGCACGATTCGATACAAGAAAAGATACATGTTCATAAAAAACGATTCGATGCGATTCGATGCAGTTCAAGAATGGAAAGCATTCTGAAAGATTTTTTATCATTTGCTCAAGGTGCACATTCATTTTATATTATCAGTTATCATGGTCATGGTTGTCAATTAGGCAAAACAATGTGTGAATATGATTATCTAAACTGAGGTTTGTTTCATATACTGTATTGAAATGAAAAAAGAATAGTCTACATTTCAGTCAAACACAGCAGCAAATACAACATATTTTTTATAGACTTTATAGATTTTATAGAGTTATATCTGATTGTTTTCATGGAGCTGTAGCCTTGTTGAGGTAAGACAATACCGAAATAAAATAAAACAGTGCTTAAGACACGCCTTTTCTCATATAGCCTACAAGAATAAAATAGGCCTACATATCAATGAACTCTCTGGGTTTATTTTGTTCCAACGGTAGACCTAGTGCAGAAACCTATAATGCCACAAGTCTGAGTGAATATGAACAAAATAATTGGCTAATAATTTGTGCATCGTTTTAGCAAGGACCAAATTATTATTTAACATTAAGGAAATCCCTTCGTCAAACGTAAGGCTATACTCTACAGACTATCGTTGCTGTTTAGTGTTTAATTTCGCGCTGGATTTTGAAAAACAAAAGAGTAAAAACTGTAAAACAAACGACAGAGTGCGAGTTGTCACGTGCTTAAGTTGCAGTAGATGTATGGGTAATGAGGTCATTTGACAACTTTGGGCAATGAATGTAGCCAAAAACGAACTGCATAACCCACAATTCCGTGCCACGTGTAGTTTCAAAACCGGATGTGGGATGACCGCGCTGCTTGGAACATAAATGAGAGTCTGAGCGAGCAGAAAAGGTTGTGAACAACAACAAGTAAATCGATATAACGACCGGTTCATTTCAGTTTTATTCCGATACGGGGCTTCACGTATCGATGTAGCCGTATCTTACACGTTAAAAACGGATACCGATACGTATCGGTTAATCTTTACACCCCTAGTACATACTCTGCCCTGCACATACGGTATATTCCAAGCTTTATCTTAAAACCGTAATCTTTTGTCTTCAGCTCTGGCTTAATTTCAACTCTGCCTCTAGATTTGACACGATTTCAGACTGATTTGTTTTAAATCTAGTTTAATGTTATTTCTTTATTCAATTTTACTGATTTCTGCTTCATAGCAGACCATGAGTGACAACAGCAGTCAGGGCAGGAACGGCAGCGGCGGGCGGCTCTTCACCGGCAGTGACCCGGTGCGCCTGAGCGTGACCACTGCGCTGGCGCAGATCTTCGTGTGGCCATTCGTCTACATCGACATCTTCATGTTCGTCGTCTTCCTGAAGCGTCGCATGCTCAAGGCGGAGGCCCGATACGTGCTGTTCGCCCAGACACTGATCGCAGACACGGCCTTCCTCCTCACCACCAACTTTGTGGTGATCACGTACCAGGTGTTCCTGCTGCTGCCTGTGGGAGCGTGCCTGCCCCTTACTCTCCTCATGGGAGGTCTCACCCACGTCTCCCCCACCACCATCATCGCCATGTGCATAGAGCGCTACGTGGCCATCTGCATGCCCCTCAGACACGTCAACATCTTCTCCCCAGCCAGAACTATGCTGATGGTGGCCCTGGTCTGGCTCATCTCGTTCTCCAAGCCCTTTATCGATTTCACCATTTTCCTCAGCTACGTGGCAAAGAGTTATTTCTCCCAGCCGGCGTTCTGCTACTACGAGATCATTCTCCTGGAGGACTGGCACATGATCATGCGGGGGAACCTCTTCATACTCAACTACTTGCTTGTGCTGCTGATCCTGGCCTTCTGCTACGGCTCGATCATGCACGTGGCGCGCAAGGCTTCGGGCGACAACAAGCAGGCCGCCTCCAAGGGCCAGCGGACCCTCCTGCTTCACATCCTGCAGCTGGTGTTGTGCACCCTGGAGGTCACGGGGCCTTTGATAGAGGCCAGAGTGCTGGAGATCGGCGATGTCAATATTTACCTCATCGTGCGCTACTTCAACTTCCTGGCTTTCTCTGTTGTCTCCCGGGCCATAAGTCCTCTCGTGTATGGTTTGAGAGATGAGAAGTTTAATGCTGCTATGAGATATTATGCTAAGTGTGGATTTAATCACATATCTGCAGAAAAATAAATGCTTCTCTCTATATGTCTCATTGCATTTCCTCACACAACCTTACATGAAACTTACAGTAAACATGATAAAGTTGTTGATAAGTCATCCAATATCCTGCTAAATTGTCATTACCTTATTATGGACAGTCAATAGTTATAATTGTCTTGCTTAAGAGCTTCCACTGTTGAGTCCTATGTCAAAAGCAGTTGAGTGTTTGACCAGTGAGGTCAAATAGCACGCTCAGAGACTTTAACAGTTTTTATTTTATGAACACTGACCAAGACTGTAATACAGGAAATGTAACCCTTCAAACACTGCCAGTGTTTGAAATATACACCTGACACTGATCATCCACTGTCATGTGTCCCCATTTCAATGCAGAATTTTTAAGGATGTATATATAAAATGGATTTAGATAAAACATATTAACTGTATGTAAATATATTTTTTATATAAACACAAAGCCTTTTTACTTTTCATTCCCAAACTGTGTTGCAAGTTTTATTTATGTTCATTTTGAAAGTTACACTCACAACACCAATGCCACATTCATTTTACATTCAGACATACTGTGATTCATTTAGTTTCATTAATGACTTATTTCGAAGATACTGCTGCTTTAATGACCAACCAATTTTTTCCCCAATAGTTGTTTCAGAAGTAAATAAAGTAAACATTTGGATTTTACTGCTGCTCTGACCGTTCATAAACATGTTGTTAATAACAGGCCTGGGCTGTAAGTAAGGCCTAAATTCACAAGGCCAGTGTCATAGATCTTTCATAGATACTGTATTTCACCATTTATATTCCATCTGCATCATGTTACGTCCATGACTAGATAAGGTTCATATACTGTAGCAACACCATAGTCGTGGTGAGAACATGTCATTCACCATGTGCGCTGTTCAGTAGTATAAAAGTGTTGTAATGCCCCCCAGTGGATCTGTAATGGACACCTTATCTTCACCTCCACCAAAGAGAATAAGAAGTTTGACCTTTTCATTTCACAATTTGACAATTTTAATATCCCAAGGAACTCAGAAAAGCAGTACACTCTTCCTTTTGAACCAGCAATATATGAACATTTTCCACTTTACTTGTATCCATCAAAACTTAGCTTATCTTTCTAAAACTTTTGTCCTTCTCTCTTGGCTGCATCGTCATGTAGGCCTAATGATAACACCAGTGTAGTGTCAAAACGGTGAGCACACAATCATATATAAGTTTAAACCTGGTTATTTATTATTTTTTTAAATTACATAACTAGGTTACACTTTACTTGACAGTATCGACATAAGAGTGACATGACATGACATTTATGACATAACCAGGGACGGATCATGGCTTGTGCCAAGTGTGCACGTGCACAGGGGCCCTCAGCCTATGGGGCCCTCAGATTAAAAAAAAAAAATTGCCATGAATTTAGGCTAGATTATGCCCGGTGCTTCTGTCTATTAATTTGCGGCACAACTGAATGGTATTATGGAACCGCGGAACGTGGTTTAACGTGAAATATGTCTCCATGCATGTAGTGTCAAGCAGCAGTGAAGTGAAAACCTTATCATGCTCACGTCACCTGAGTCAGACAGAAAACGGGCCCTGCTTGCTCTGTTTGTTTGCCCCTTCCAAACTGCGTTAAAAGGGTATATTTAACAGCCAGAATTTCGAAATTTCAGCACCACCTCTCACAAAATACTATCAACGTCCCTGCTACCGGTCCGTCAGAAATATGACAACTGTTGCCCGGTCCGTAATCCGTCCCTGGACATAACGCTTCTGTTATTAAGTGACATTCGGTTTTTGTCATAACAAGTTAGGGTTAGAGTTAGGGTTGGGGTTCATGTGTCATGACAGTTTCATATGTTCATGTCACATGAACCCCAAGAGGTCACTCTTATGTCGATACTGTCAAGTAAAGTGTTACCCATAATTAAATCAGGTGTGTTACTTGTGTAATTTGGAGGATGTTTGATGCCATCATTTCACAGAGAATTTCCAACAAGGCACTACAATGTCAAGGCACTACAATGTTGTGATATGAAATCCCGAGCAGTTCAAAAACATATGCTTCTTAATGTGTATATTACAGGTATTTTACACGTATTTCATATGTAGACCTAAAATACACGTTTAAACATGCAACAACTTTTCATCCATTTCATCGGCATATTTTATTTTTATGTCAAAACATCAAAACACATAGCCTCCTGGTACTTTTCTCCAACATGCATGAACACTGTGTATAAATTAACATCATTGGCTGCAGCATTCCTATTCGGTAAGCAGAAGCAAAAGTTTGTGGCAATTACCTTGTTGCTTGCCATTTTGTTTACAAAATGACCAAATATCTTTCACAAAGTGAACAGATATTTTTTTGCACAAAAATTCTAATGTAAAAATGTAAAGAAAAAAGTCTGCTTTAGGAACATATACCTGTTTGTCAAATTTGAACACATTTCTGGCTTACAGGCGCAACACTAGTAGCCAAATAGCCATGTGGATATCCTTTGAGGCATAAACAACAATGCCTTGGTCTTTGAAGCATAAACAACAATGCCTTTAAAATTCTAAGACCATGACTAAAACTTGCTCAATGCAAGAGTAAGAAGACATTGGGAATAATGACAAACTGACACAAACACTTGTTGAAAACAACAATGATGGCTGGAAGACGTCATCTAGTGAGCTACTTAATATTCATAACAACCCACATAAAAATGAAAAGTGGAAAGATTTCAGAGGGTAGGGCCTAACTCCCCAACTTTAAACATGTGAAGAAATATCCACCACAGGTATTGCAGGGACTAGTCCTGAGTAAGAAACAGGGTCTTGCATGGTTTTGATGTTGTAAAAGTTTTATTTAATTCAGCTGTAAATTATATGTAACTATGTATTGAGTTTTGCAATATTACGCTTGTTTTTGGAATGAGAGGGAGGAACACTGGTTGGATGCCTGAAGTGGTTTCATGACAGGGTTAGGGGCAAACCATGCATCAATTATGACTTGGGCATGAAATATTGTACAGTTTTATGATGGAATGGGTAATTTAAAGGTGCATTGCATAGATTTCTTTTCAAAACACTATGTACTAGTAAAATAAAAGGTTTTTACATTGTTAACGTTGAGTATCCTAAATACCTTTTTTAATATAAAATTGTATTCTTGGCTATGCATTTACATTTGCAGTGCAGGAAAATTATAGGTGCAATCAAATGTCAACAGCTTGCACCAAGATAAATGCAAATTCATTATTACCAAGGAATGTTTTTTGACCGAATGTTTACGATAGTAATTAATTACATTCAAGATGAATTTCCTTTTCTTGCAGGCAGTGAAGCAATGAATGTCAATAGCAGCCAAAGTGTGAATGGCAGCACCCAGGGCGCGTTTCGAGGCAATGACCCGGTCCGTCTGCATGTAACCACAGCGGTGGCGCAGGTCATCGTGTGGCCCTTCATCCTCATTGACCTCTTTATGCTCCTGGTCTACTTAAGGAAACAGGTGCTGGGAACTGAGGCTCGCTATGTACTGTTTGCCCAAACCTTGCTCGCCGACGCCATTTTTCTTCTGCTAACTAACTGCGGGGTCATCTCTTACTATGTGGACTTCGTGGTGCCTATGGCTTTCTGCGTCCCGCTGTGCATCGTGATGGACGCCTTGGCCCAGGTCTCGCCCAACATCATCCTGGCCATGTGCCTGGAGCGCTACGTGGCCATCTGCATGCCTCTCAGGCACGTGGATATCTTCACCCCACAGAGGACCGTCCTCATCATCACCATAATCTGGCTCCTCTCCTTCATGCGGCCCCTCGTAGACTTGATCATCCTGCTCTCCTATATAGCAGAAAGCTACTTTTATAAGATGACCTCTTGTTCCTATGAGGTGCTTCTACAGCGGGACTGGCATATGATGATGAGGGGCAATGTGTACATCCTTAAACTGGTCTTCACTGTGCTCATCTTGTGCTTCTCCTACGGGTCGATCATGATGGTTGCCAGAAGGGCCTCGGGTGATAACAGAAACGCCGCCTCAAAGGGGCAGCGCACTATGCTACTGCACGTCTTACAACTCTTCTTTTGCACGCTAGAAGCCGTCAGCCCCTTCATCGAAGCTCGCATCCTCGAAATGAGGGACATTAATTTGTTTCTCATCATCCGCTACTTTGACTTCTTGGCATTCCACATTTTTTCCCGAGCGATAAGTCCGCTCATCTATGGTTTTAGGGATGAAAAGTTCTATACTGCTCTGAGGTACTATGCCTGCTGTAAGTTTAATGACATCTCCACACACACTCACGTAACCCCCCAGTGGCAAGTTAAATATCTAAATAAGGAATTGCAAATCGTATCAAAGTGATCATCTAATTTTTCATCATTCATTTTACCGATTAATGTCAATGAATTACAATTAACATATATGTCTTGAACCTCTGTAATAACATAAAAAAACATATATAAAGGCTATCCACGAGCGAAGTAAGCTGAAATAAAGATTGAATCTGCTCAGAGAAATCATTGGTATTTATGTTTTCCTGTTAATCTTTCTATAACTTTGTTATATGTGACCTGTTTTAATGTAATAGTTTAATTCCATGTATATAATAAATACATAAGTACAGATGTACACATGTGCATACACATGTATATAGCCAAACTATAAAATACAATTAACCTATAAATGTATGTTATTTGCATTAAGAATTGTATTATAAAATACTTCTCAGCAGAAATAAACATTCATCTCACATGAGTCCACTACCAATTTATACTCAAGTCAAGGCAATTTATTCATAGCACGTTTTACACAACCGGGTTGACCCAAAGTGCTTTACAAATGATTACATGTGAATAATAACAAAACAACAAATACCGGTGATAATATAATACAGAATACAAAATGCCTACATAAGAAAAAATAAATAAATAAAGAGTACATAAAGAAGTGGTAATTTAAATAAACAAATAATTATGAATAAAAAATATTTCATTTAAATGTAAATAAAAATAAGAATGGACTTAAGAAATTAAACCATGGGGGAGATTAGAGTGTACTAAAGTAAGTGCTAAGGAGAAAATGTGGGTTTTTTGATTAGATTTAAAACAATCTAAGGTGTGGCTGGACTTAATGGGGATGAAGACTATTCCAAAACAGTAACAGAGAAAGCCCGGTCACCTTTGGTTTTTAGGCGGGAGGGGTGAACAGAAAGGAGTTGTTGGGAAAACTGACCTGGGTAGTGTGAGGACTAATGAGATCAGAAATATACTGTGGTGCTAAACCATTAAAAGCTTTGAAAACAAATAGTACAATTTTGAAATCTATTCTAAATCGCACAGATAACCAGTGTACTTGGGTCTACACTGGAGTGTAGTTCCAGTCAGTCTGGCAGCTGCGTTTTGGACTAGTTGTAATCTAGCAACAGTGGAGTGTGTTGAACCAAAATACAGAGAATTCCAGAGTAGTCCAGCCTAGATGTACTGAAGGAATGAGTGTTTCCAGATCCTTATGAGAAACAAAGGGTTTTGTTTGTTCAAATTCAAAGACAAGGGACCAAGTGAATGGTTTAAGTCAGAAAGGAGCTATAGGAGGCCCAAAAATAATTCTCATTAAGTTGTAGGATGGCGTATAATATTTATAGTGATGGTATATTTTGTGAACTCTATAGGAGAAATAACCCAGATAGCAAACATTCTGGCTGAAGTCTGGCATACATTTGTTATTTTTGGATTTGTGTAAACATACAGGGATCTAAACTTCAAGTATTGGTGTTTATTTACACACATCAAAACAAACACAAGTGTGTTTTTCCAAGTCAAAACACAAAATAGCAATTTCACTGAGACAAAACAAATCAGTCTACATCGGGTTGTCTCTCTCAAAATTTGCAATGTCCTAGTCCAAGGCACCGGGGAAAATATATTCTGGAATGCCGTATCCAGGCCTGACATGACAATATCCCCAAATGTAGACTGATTTTTTTGCCTGTAAAAGGCCTATTTCTTACTCTTCTTACCCTTCCTCATCCTCCTCTTGCTCCTCCTTGTCCTCTTCCTCTAACTTTACCTCCTTGTCCTTGTCATCCTCTCCCACTCGCTTCTTCACCTCCACATCCTGTTCCTCCTCCTCTTCCTCCTACTTCTTCACCTCCACGTCCTATTCTTCGGCCTCCTCTAATTCTTACTCTTCTCACTCTTCCTGCTCCCTCCATTGTACCCATTGTACATGACATGTGGCTTATTTATAGTGCTTAGGCTGATTGCAAAGTGAAATAATTATCTAAAACAGTTTTCACATGAGAAAGTGTGAAAGTGCCAGAGAGTTGGCAAAATAGTGTAAATAATAGCCATACATGTGTATAGATTTGCTAGGATTGTGTTGATCATTTGGAAATTGAGTGTAAAGCATGAGTTGTTTTTACAGTTCCCCAAAAAGAGTGCTGTGCAGTGAATTGTGCCTACAGTCGTGCAAAGTGTGTGTTACAAAATTGCAAACTGAGTGCAAAACAGTGTTTGTGCTTGTAGTTTTGCGAACTCAGTGAGTGGTTTTGCTATAAGTATTAATAGTTTTAGAAATTGTGCTATAAGAATCACGGTTGTGTTTAAGCATTCAGAAAAAACTGTAATGAGGCATGCTTAAAGTCAGTGCTCCCCAAATTCACTCAATATGTGAACTGCGCCACCAGGGGATTTAACGCTTGTGACCACGTGTAACGTAAAGCAGTAACAGGTAACAGGGCAGTGCCCCTCCCTCACCTGGGGCTCTCAGATCACCTCTCTCTGCTCCTCCCTGTTTACACCCCTCTTTGGAGGATAACAAATCCATGCACTAAAACCATCATCATCACAAAGCCATGGACTAAAACCATCATCATCACAAAGCCATGCACTAAAACCTTGAAAATTGAAAACCATGTCTCGGATAACAACCCGAGACAGGTGTGGCAGGGGTTACAACATCTCACTAACTATCAGGGCAGGAAAAAAAACAGTAACAACAACAAATGGTGCCCTGCTGGCAGAAGAGCTTAACAACTTCTTTGCTCGTTTTGAGACCAAGAGCCCATCTGCTTCATCGCCCCCTGTGGTCACTGACATAGATAGATAGATAGATAGATAGATAGATAGATAGATAGATAGATAGATACTTTATTGATCCCCAGGGGAAATTCAAGGTCTCAGCAGCATACATACAACACAAACACATTCTTTAACAGCAGAAAGAGTAATTAAAGTATATAATATAAAAACACAACTAAGCAGTAAGGACAGTAGAAGATAAAGAATATGCTAACTATACTAAAATACAAATTATACTAACACTTAATACAATATATAAAAATATACTAAAATACAAATTACAAAAATACAAATTATACTAACACTTAATCTAAATCAATTCTAAAAACAGTATCCACATAGTGGTGATTAATAAATCAGAGGCGCTTGCAATGAGTGAGGCAGGGACTGAGCCTGTGATTCTCTGTGCATATAAGGTATGGTAAGATGCTCTAAGGTGCTCTGTGTGAATGAGTGTCATGGTGGTAGTGCAATGGTGATAGTGGTCATGGTGATAGTGCAAATAAGTAAGTCCAACAGTGCAACAATGCAGAAATAAAGACATTCCTGCTCTCATGCAGACATTCCTGCTCTCACTGTCCAACAACACAAAGTGAGACAGGTTCTCAAAGCAGTGAACCCCAGGAAGGCTGCTGGCCCCGATGGGGTACCTGGGAAGGTACTTAGAGTATGTTGTAATGAACTCTCAGCTGTCTTTAGCACCATTTTCAACTTATCTCTCGCTCAGTCCACTGTCCCCTCCACTCTGAAATCAGCACTATCCCCATCCCCAAGAAATCAGCATCGAACAGCCTAGCAGACTACAGACCCGTGGCCCTCATCCCCCTCTCATAATGAAGTGCTTTGAGAGACTGGTAATCAAATATGTGCAAGCCAGTCTCCCTCACTCCTTGGACAATCATCAGTTTGCATACAGGCCTAACAGATCCATAGATAACGCCTTATCTATTACTCTCCATGCTGCCCTCAGCCATTTCGAACAGAGAAACAGCTACGTCAGGATGCTTTTTGTGGATTTCTGGATTATCCCAGACATCCTGATAAACAAACTGCTGACCCTTGGACTCCCCTCACCTACCTGCAGCTGGATAAAAGACTTTGTGTTAAATCGTCCACAGACTGTCAGAATTGGCCCGCACCTCTCCTCCACCATCACACTTAGCACCGGCTCACCTCAGGGCTGTGTGCTGAGCCCTCTCCTCTATTCACTATACACCTTTGACTGTCTACCAACATTCCCCACCAACTCTATCATAAAGTTTGCAGATGACACTACTGTGGTAGGACTTCTAACGGATGGGGACGAGTCTGCCTACAGACAGGAAGTGCAGAATCTGTGGTGTGGTGCTCTGCCAATAGCCTCATCCTAAATACCACAAAAACAAAAGAACTCATAATAGACTTCAGAAAACATAACACACACAACCAACCTCTCCTCATAAATGGTGAGTGAGTGGAGAGAGTTCACTCATTCAAATTCCTGGGCATCCACATAACGGACTGTTTCTCATGGTCAACTAACACCACAGCAATTATTAAAAAAGCACAGCAGTGCCTTCACTTCCTCAGGATACTCAGGAAAAACAACATGAATGTAAAGCTGCTAGTGTCCTTTTACAGATCCACCACTGAGAGCATCCTTTCATACGGCATCTCAGTGTGGTGTGCTGCATGTTCTGCAGCAGACAAAAAGGCTCTGCAGAGAATGATTAAGATTGCAGAAAAAATCATTGGTTGCCCCCTCCCTTCCCTGTCAGATATTGCACTCGACCGTACTCTCTGAAGAGCCAAAAACATCATCAAGGACAATACTAATCCTGGCCACTACCTGTTTCAACTGTTACCCTCTGGTAGGTGTTAGGTCGTTACAATCCAGTACCATCAGATTTAAAAATAGCTTCTTTCCAAATGCAATAGTTTCCCTAAACAAATGTAGCTAGACAAACCCAGTTACTTACTGTCACCTCCTGCACTTCAATACTGTTCTCATGTCCTGTAATGATTATTTATTGTATGTATTGCACCCAGTGGAGTAGCGCTCTTAATTCTGTTGGATTTTAAAGTACAATGACAATTAAGGCATTCAATAACTAAAGAATCTTTGGTTGTATTCAATGAACCAAGATACTCTTCAGAATGTTCAACTTCCAACATTCCCATTGTGACGGTACCGGCTTAAGGGTTAAAAAAGAAATCACAAAAGACTAACCATGGGCCTGTGAATCTCACTGACCAAACGTTGGAGCAGAAGGTTGACAGGTACACCAACAGTAAACACACCTTGGGTTTTGATAAGGCAGGAGGCAACCTGCCCATAGAGGTTAGTGCCAAATCTGGAACGATAACAACTAAATAAGGGCAACAGCAGAATAAATTCTACACTCTACACTAAAGTCTTTCTGTACATGCCAAAACAAACACTGCCTGGACCTAACAGTTTGTTTTGTAGAGGCAGTATGCTGTCACAAGCACGGGCTGATGGATAACATAACACATAAATGAGCTTTGTACTTGACCAGGGTAAAGAGGACGATGACTTTATTATAATAGTATTAACAGGTATTTTTTGACTTACACTATTAATTAACCACTAATAACCAAATCATGTAATACAGTAGCTCAAACAAACACAAATACACAATTCATCTAAATACAAACTAGTTTTCAATAGGTAATTGTAGTTTGCTGTGCATACAATACTCTGGCTTGAAGACCCCATTGAAGTTAAGAAAACCCCATTAAAGCACATTTACAGGACCTCCACTTTTGTTAGCAAGTGGCTCCATCTTGTGGTTAGGCAATGCCTCATCCTATTCCCTGTTCATAAAGAACCACTGAAAAATCGATTCCAAAAACGTATCCTTGCTTCATTGACACATTAACGTATCCTTGCTTCACTGACACATAAAGAGTTTCATTATATATTTGAGTATAGTAGGTTGCACGTAGAAGCACTGCATACTTCTGCTCAACAACTATGCATGATGCTCAATCACAGTATTTCATTACAAATATGCAACATCTCACATTTGGTCACTTGCCAAAATGAAAATCCAGGTCAACACTGTAAAATCTAAAAGTATGGGGGATTATTCAATAAATATGTGTCTCTAACGTACTGATTATGTAATGTCAGGGGATTAAAATCATTGTCATAAAATTCAAAGCACCATTACATTATGTCATAATTGAGACAGATATATGTGACAATGTGTGTGTGTGTGTGTGTGTGAGTGTGTGGTAAATGATCTATTCACTGCTTTGGAGAGGGTCCAGGCAGTGTGGATAACCCTGTACTGAACCGGCAGCTGCCATTCCCACTAAGTATAGACTCCCAGACAGGCTTGAGAGTCATCCTACATGTGCTTACTGCTCACACATAAATATATTGATCGAACATGTTGATCAGGACTAACTTGTTATGTTTGTGGGATCGAAGAATTATATAAGGGCAGTAAATTATATTTTTACAGTAGATCAGATGATTAATGCTGGTTAAATTATTGAAAGGCCGAGGGCCTAGGGCCTACACCACAGTAGCACAATGCACAATTTTCACATTGATAGCACTGGCATTTTAGGTCTCGCTTTGGAATAATTGTATCACTGTGCAAAGTGCTCAATAATGCATGCACTGATACTGTATAAACCAACCCAACTGAATTGCAAAGCTGTGAAACAAATGAGAGCATTTTAACAGAGTCCCATGTTGGTGCCATTTTAATTAGTTCTAACACACTTTGTGCAACTAACTTTTTTTGCTTTTTTATCCTGACCATTCACTTGTTTAACCTAATCCCTTAAACCTATATTTAGTCCAACTCAATCATCTACAGTATGCTTTTCTGTTGAGTCCGTGCTTCAGTCTTCACACCAAAATTGACTCTGTGCTTCCAATGTGTTGTCCTCATTGTGCCACTATTAGCCTACATCTCAGGAAATGTAGGCAGTGATCAAAGTCAGCAAGTCAGATAGTCAATCTTTGTATTTCTGTGTCATTGTAAAACTGTCTAGTAGGCCTAGTTGCACGTAGAAATGCATGCATTTGCTCTTCTTAGATATTGCAATGGATTTTTTTCAAAAGTGGAGAGTAAACAATCTTGCTATACATCCAGAGCCTATGCATATTCTGACACCAATGTTGACTTAACCTCTCTGCTAACGTAGTACCTGCGTAAGAGGGTCTCTAGCCTTGAACACGTCCAAAACAGCCATTTTTCAGTACGCTGTTGGAGGGAAAAGTAAACAGATCAATACACAGGTCCACTTCTATAAATATCTGCATGTCCATCCTCGGTCAGATCACTGCAGACTCTGAGTAGTCAAAAATAAGGAATACCTCCACTAGGCGGCGCCTATTATTATTGCAGGAAACGTTAACTTTTAAAAAACGAAAAGAAAAGAAAGAAAAATACCCGTTAGAAATTATACTTATCGTCGCTTCTGAGCAAATTATAAGTGAGATATTATTTCTCAAGCGAAATTAAAGGCTACTTCGAACAAAATGCAGGCTGCACGGCAAAGCTGCTCTTGTCTCACCGGGGTAATTGTTCAAAGCCGGACCAACTTCCTTCTGAGCTCCAGTAAGATGGCTTCTTTGCGGAGAGGACTGTCCTATATCAACTTTATCAGGTAAGTCAGAATCCCTCATAAGGATTTCTTTTTTTTTTTTTTTTTCAGTTTATTGCAATGTCTGAAGTAGCACTGCCTCCAGGCTTTGCAAAAACGAGCCGCTTGATTACTTGGCTTTGACGTCTGGACAGGACAGACTGGCATACGTGACAACTGTTGTTAGCTATTAGCTTAACAATAGCTATTTACAGTTATTCAAACATCCAGCATTTTACTAAAATTGTTTCTTTTATTTCCACAGAAACACTGTATGTGCCCTGGGCAGTAACAAATTGACTCGTCAACAGTTTCTCCGTCTTCCCGAGACCGTGCGAAAAAACGGTGTGCCCTTCAGCGTTGGTAGTGGATTGTGCTCCGTTCCCTTCACACAGGTAGCTAACGTCAATTCTCAATACTATCGGCGTGGTGCTGTATAATACATTCATGAAAAGCCGTTTGATTATACTGTCGGAAGAATTAATTTAATGTGATTAGTGCCATGCAAAGTTAACCCGTTATTATCCCGTTTTTGCAGCAAGCTGAACAACTCTCTCACGAAGCCCTGATCCGAAGAGCATCCAACCTGGTCACGGACAGCGCAAACACCTACCTGTCTCAGACCACTCTGGCCCTGGTGGACTCTCTTACACAGTATGCCAAAGTAAGTGTCCAGTTTTAATGTTTACTGCAACCATTTATTTATTACAGTCAGCAATAAAGAATATTCTGATAAGTAAGCACTGAGTGAGAGTGGGATTGAATGCCTGCAGCTGTGAGTTGGTGGTTGCCACAAGGCCAGAGATAGACTCCTCATGATTTAAGATGAATCCTATTATTTGCATTTTGTATTTTGTATTTAGACTTTGTATTTGTCCCATTAGACACTGCACACCCTCATTGCCCTGCAGAGGCGGTACTTGACCTCCCTCGGTAAGATGACCCCTGCGGAGGAGGACAGCATTTGGCAGGTGATCATTGGCCAGCGCGTTGAGGTGAATTTAGCTCTTATTTACTTTTTGTGCGGAATGGACTGTTCGTTCTGATAGCTGGTTTAGAGAAACAGGCTTGTGCCAATGTCTTACGAGATATGTGATTGGAAGATGAAAAGTAAAACTTATAATAAACGTATAAACTTATAAAAAGTCAATATACAAAGATTATACTTTTACTACTTGGTACAGTGAAATATGGTGTTTTGCTTTAAATGTTATTGGCTTGTAAGGCTTGTTAAATTGGACACATTGATGAAGGTTGTACATTGCCTTTATTTTAAGGTGGGTGACAGACTGGATGCTTGCAACCGATATGAAATCAACTGGATTAACGCCATCAACATCTGTGAAATGGCAGCAGAGGCAGCATATACCTCAGGTAAGCATCATGCATTTTGACTGAGATGCAAATCAATGTTTTATTTACCTTGCATCCTGATAACCTCGTGAACCCACTAATTGTGTGTTCTATCAAACCACAAACCATATTAGTACATGTAACAATTTAGACTCATTAAATGCAATGTGTAAGAGACTTTGAAAGTGGAAAAAGTGTGAAACTGAGGTACCTGTCCAAAATGGAACCCTGTCCCACCTCTCATCATCTCTGTTAATCCTCACGTTTGAAAACGTCTCCCTGTCTCCCCTCGTTCAGGAGCAGAACATGCGTCGGTCACAGTGAAGAGCCACATCCAGATGGCCCAGGCCCAGGTGCAGGAAAGCAGGCAGCTCACCAAGGACGCCGAGAAGAAGCTGGCCGAGATCAAGGCCGATGAGATCCAGAGGATGGCTGAGTACGCCAACACCCGTGACCTCAACGTGGAGGACATGCCTGAGGCCTACCTGAGGGAAGACTGAAACGGTCAACTCGCAGCACCACAGAATAACTACAGGACCTAATGTCCAAACCATTTATACTGCACTGTGAAACTTTTAAGGATACACAGTCCAGTGAATAGTCACAGAGTTGGCTACTGGTTGCTTATGTGCAGGTAAACAAGTGCCATAGGTAGTATGATGCCTCTCAGTCATGCACATGACTGCAAAGAGATATAGACTGTTATGTCCTCTAACTGGCTTTTTAATGTTAAGTATTTTAAGATGACTTTTCAGGAGTTTTTGGAATCAGATGTAATGTTCAATTCATTCTGATGTTGTACTCTCAAAATGTATTATGCCTTACAGATTTTTTTTAAAATTATACACATATTTGAATAACAAAAAAATTAAAATGTATTGAATATTACATTTTCATCAATTGGAGTTATCAAAGAAGCTAAATAGTTGGAATTCTAAGTTTGAATGTATGACATTTACACAAAATTGTGATTCTTTTATTTACCTATTTAAGATACTTTTGGTTTGGTTTTGAATATTTAAACAAAGTAATCTGCTATCAGGTTACTTTAAATACAAATTCAACAAAAGTGTGTATTGTTTGAGTTGAGTTAAGATGTATTTTGAGGACGTTGTTGTCGTTCATGCAATATGTTTAAGGTGTTTTGTCATCATTTTGAACCCTTGTGATGTCCTAAATCATGTGTATAAGCTAATATTTAATAAAGAGACTATTTTTATACATATATTGCATTGAATTGAGTGTCTTACAGTGCCTCTTCCACATGAAATGATTTAGGTAACTATGCAATGCACTTGTGTTGGAGTTATTTTAACCTTATAAAGTAGTTACTGTCTCCTGTGTCTAAAAACACTGGATTTGGTACAATCCAATTTATTTGAAAGTAGCATTTTACATTTAGAGTGATATGTCATTGCAATGGCAGTCCGGGGATCGGTGATGTGATCCAGTGCTCTTTCCCTCAGTTTTCACTGTTGGATTTGGCCACTGAACTCACGGCACAGACTAGTGGAAGCAAAACATCT
Source organism: Alosa sapidissima (assembly GCF_018492685.1). Lineage (NCBI taxonomy): Eukaryota > Metazoa > Chordata > Actinopteri > Clupeiformes > Clupeidae > Alosa > Alosa sapidissima. Next base: position 23,708,747 of record NC_055971.1, on the reverse strand, counting down.
AATTTTGGTAATTTTCTTTTACAGCACAGTAAAGCTGCACACGACTTTATATATATACACGCCAAGCGAAACAAAACATAGGAACTGGTAAATGTCTGCCGCTGTCAGCATTTCAGATCCTGAAGCTACTTCAGTTTTGAGCCTTTAATGATCAGAGCGTCTGAGTAGATTGTAATTAGTATTTTGTGCTGTTGCTTTGAAGCCTGAGTAGTGAGAATGTTGGTGTTGGGGCAACTGGGGCCCTACCAGGTTTCCCTTGCACTGCAGGTTATGGATGTATTCTGACGTCATAACTGGAACAAATACCTGTGTCGTCTGTACTGTTGCCATTCCCTTGGGAAACACTATGTTTACACACCAGACAGGACTTTGTCACTGTAACCTCAGCCACAAAAGTAAATAAATAACAGCTTTTGATTGACAGACGAAAGAATGTGGTAACCTTGATGTATTGGGCTTCTGTTTTACCTCTTGAAGACAGTGGTTCATGTGGTTCATTCATGTTGGAGACATGCTTTTAATAGGTCATTGTCTTCTGCTTTGTGGCAAAGAAACATATTTTGTTTTTCGAAAGAAGTTTCCTGTTTTGTTTTTTAGCAGTATCCTGTAGCGTGCATAATTTATTTCCAATCTTATCTGGGTCTCATTTGGGTTCTGCATTTTGTTTGTCACTATTTGGATTCATGAGCCTGTGCTGCACATTGCATTAACATCCTCTAGGTCTGCCTTGGGTTGAACATCTCAACTCGAAGCAGATTAAATGATGTAAAATCACAAAGCGGAGAGAAATGCAAAATGACTGCTGTCGGAACGTTTGAATCTTTCATTTGTACTGTACCATCAGACATAGAGCGGGACATTTGTGATGCTGTCAACCTCACTGTGTTTCTTTGCTTGGTAACAAACACATTTTCCTCTGTTGCCTGCCAAACAGCTTTCTTTTTTCCCCTGCCACAGGCAGCGATGACACTAGTTCTCTCATTGCTGATGTCATAATGAAATAGTGCCTGGGAAAACATAAAGAATACATTGCTAAGATACTGGGGACACACAAGTGGTTACATGTGCTGTGAACCTTCATTTTGTGAATGGATTCAAATTCATTGTGGATGCACAGTGTTTTCACGCTGTCGGGCTTGGTTCCGTGCAATGAAGCCATATCCATACTTAGGGGCGAGATGTTTAAATGACAGGCTCAGATCAAAGTATGTGTGTTTACTGTTGAATGAAATATAGTCAACTTAAATGTCTACAGTTACGTGTTGTACCCCTGTTGTGATGATATGTTTTTGCGAACAAATGAGGCTTAGGCTGAGGTGAAGACATATTTATAGAGGTTAAAGCTGAAAGTGAGTAAGGTCACTGAGGGATTGTTGTGGGTTGTGTGGGCCATTAACCCCCTGAGAAGCTTAATGGAGTGTTGTGTTTGTGGAGAGGTCTAACGTCTTCACATCTTCTCTGTTTTTTTTCTTTTGTTTTTGTTTTTTTTGTTCCTGTGGAGTTCTTAAGGTGTCTGTCTCATATTTCGTGAGTGAAGGGGATATTTGTAGGGTCTGGTTTCTCTTGTTGGACCAACACACAGATGCTCATAAACACACACACACACACACACACACACACACACACACACACACACACACACACACACACACACACACACACCAAAAACAATAGGTTGTGTTAATATATTGTACAAACAATGCAGGGTTCAATTAACTGCAGTATGTATAATAGTCTGTAGATGGCGATGTTATTCTAAACAACATACCTGTGCTTCTGACATCAGTTGTTTTCATTGCACACTCTTGTGTTTGTACATAAAGCAGGACTGATTACATTCAAAAATGCCATTTCACCGTCTATTATCATTCATTAATAATATATGTAATTTGAGATCTTACAAACCATCAAACAGCAAAGTTTGGAGCACTGATAATGACATACGCTAAAAGCTCTCTGTATAGCCCATGCCAATATTTTCATAGAGAACTGCAAAGAGTTGAATGTGTTAGTTATTAGTTAATTTCTGTCTATATCCAAAAATACCACATAATTTGAAATCAAGAGAAATAGAAAGGCCAGCTGTCAGCTGATAGGTGCAGTTGATGGTAATTAAAATGTTCACTATTGTTTTAATTCCACTTTTTACGTATAAGTATAAGTATAAGAATATATACTTATTTGGTCTCTGCATTTATCCCAATCAGTGAATTAGTGAAACACACTCAGCACACAGTGAGGTGAAGCACACACTAATCCCGGCGCAGTGAGTTGCCTGCAACAACAGCGGCGCTCGGGGAGCAGTTAGGTGCCTTGCTCAAGGGCACTTCAGCCGTGCCTACTGGTCGGGATTCAAACCGGCAACCCTCCGGTTCCAAGTCCGAAGTGCTAACCAGTAGGCCACGGCTGCCCCCAATGTGAAGCACACAATGCAACACTTCAAGTGAATTTCAGTGTAACTTTTATAGACTGCTGCTTTATTCATGGCTGGTGATAGACTAGTTTGTTTGCGTATCACAGAGAATAAAGGCCTACCCCACCCCCCACTGAAGAAGACATCCTTTTCCAAGCCACTGCTTTGCTTAAACAGCAGTTATCAAGCTGCATTTTCACTCCCCTTGCTTTCTTTACACAGGCCAAAAAGTTGAGATGAAATATGGCTGTCTGGATTATGAATAAATCCTGACTATTACACAGTGCTGTTTCATGGTAATTGTAGGTCTGGTCTATTATGAGGAGTAATTTCTCTCTTATCCAATTTTCTCTCAGAGCATAGTCACTGATTATGTCCTAGGCTATACACAATTTCCACATCGAGCTACAAAGGCAAGAAGAACTCTCGGATTCAGCATTATTTCTAAACAGAGTGAGAGAGCTTCGAGAGATGCCCCAGACAAAACAACTGGCCACACTAACAAACACTGCATCCTGAACTAAAGGTCGTTCTTGAGGGAATGCACATATATGCGTTTGCATGTGTACAGGAATTGCCTCCAAACATGTATTCAAGGAAAAAGGTAAACACTATCCACAAGGAAATTCCTGTTTACTGCCACGAATAGCATCTCCATTTTCATAGCAGTTACACAGTTCTATAACCACGTTTTTATCAATGGACTTAAAAAGACAGACACAGAGGGAATAAGTGAATAAGAAACTATGTGAGTAAAAAAAATAGGATTTCACTTTCTCCCTCTAATTTTCTTACGTCCCTCTGGTACTGTGGGGTCAGACCATGGTGGAATTTTGCACACGGCCCAGGGAGAGCTCATTACAGCGTGGGTCACAGTGCAATCAACAGGGGGAGTGGGGGTGACAGCGATATGCTGACCTTCCCTTGGCTTCTCGATAGCCTGTGCCTTGCCAAGAGAGAATGAGCAGGGCTGCTGTGTACATTTGTGATTGTGTGTGATTGTGTGTGTGTGTGTGTGTTTGTGTGTGTGTGTGTGTGTGTTTGTGTGTGTGTGTGTCAGTGTCCATGTCTGAGTGGGTGTTTATCTCTCTCTCTCTGTGTGTATGTGTGTGCCCATGCAAGTCTCTCTGTGTGTGAATAGATAGATAGATAGATAGATTATTTTGTTTGTGTGTGTGTGTGTGTGTGTGTGTGTGTGTATGTGTGTGTGTGTGTGTGTGTGTGTGTGTGTGTGTGTGTGTGTGTGTGTGTTTGTGAGGTTGTGTGCACACATACATCGCAGTGTGTGCATGTGCGGGGTGGGAGGTGAGGGGTTGTGGGATGGAGGAGGCTTATCCATGTGTCTGAAGAGGAATGTCAGCTTAAATGAAGGCTGCTTCTCTGTCTTCACTGCTAAGGGCTCTGGACAGGCCGGAGATGTGCACCTACAGGTCAGAGATGAAGGGCCGCCAATGCCTCCTGTGCCAGGTTGGGATCGTTATTAAATCAATCAGGGAAATAAGATCAACCAGGCAGAAATAGAAAGAGCCTGAGTGTTTATGTAAGAAAGAAAAGGCCCGTGAACAAAACAGTAAGCTTGCCAAAGTTTTGTACAGTTCATTCAGTGCTTATGTAAAGCTATGTAGCAGGGTAGAATTTGCAGATTACTTCAGTTTAGTGTGTTAACTTAGATACACACGTTCACACACACACACACACACACACACACACACACACACACATACACACACACACACTTTTCCTTCAAATAGAATGAAAACAGAATGAATCCCTTGGACAAGACTTAAGACAAGATTTACATCATTCATATAGCAAGACATCAACAATAGGAAATATTTAACCATGGTGAGTTTCTTTATTAAATTCCCCTCTCGGTCGCCAGAGAGACGACGGTCCAATGAAATACAGTTAATCTTTAAAAGTTGTGTCAGTGTACTGTGGTGACTGATTGACTGGGCAAAATGGCACCGCTCACCTGTGGATTTATCACCCTTTTGAAGACATAAATAATAAAAAAAAAAACACTCAAGGGGTTACTAGGTGGAAGCACAGTGTGGGGTTTGCTTTAATCTATGCGGGCATCGACTGCTCCGCCACTGGGGGAAAGTGAGAGCCTGGAGCTCTGGGGCTGATCGAGGGTGAGCCAGAGACAGTGGGCCCTGCAGAGTTAGCGTTCCCGTGAGGACAACCATAGGGGAACCAGCCACCAGTAATTAATGTCAATCAGTAAACGGAGAGAGCCAGTAGCATTTGCTTACTGCTGCATGTTTTTCCGGACCACAGTATGACCGTCTTGGTTTTCGCATTAATGCTACTGGCATGATGCTATTATTCAAAACGATTTCCCATTTTCCAGAGTCAGGAGATTTGTTTAATGGAGCCAACTGCAATGGCATGTACTGAATAATGTGATAACATATTTTCCTTGTTTGGCAACAGATTTACAGGCCAGCATGGCAGTATATGTTTATTCATTAGACTGCAATATACATGAAATATTAAAAACTCCCAATTGTCCTGTTATTTTTGTGTGCTTCTCCATGCCAAGACAGTGTGTAGACTATTGTCTACCCAAGGGCAGCCAAGGTACAGCAATTAAAGTGGCTCATTCGCACATGTTGTAGGCTAATGTGTCATTTATTTTGAAAATAGCCTAACAAATCTGTTTGTTTTTCTCTCTTTCTTTATCTGTATTTCATCTAATGTAAGTTAGTTCTATACACTGACATGATGTTTTATTCCCTGGGGGAAATGTGTTGCTTTTATAGCCCTGCCATTGTTGGGAGGTGTCTGCACACCACAGGAAGGGGAATCAGACCACAAATAAGGAAATGCCACAGCCACCAAGTCTGAGAGCACCCTAATTTGGCCATCCTGGGCAGCTATTTCCCAGGATGAATGGGATGCAAGTTATAACCCTAAATCTTCACATTAATCAGCTTGTTTTTGTAGCCAAGAAGTTAGTAGGCAAGTGATCCTGCAGAGACCTGGTGGTTTATAAAATAAAACATGGCAGACCTGATCAAGTGCATCACCAAGGGCTTAACCGAAGGAATGTTTTGCCCTTAGTGTCGACTAGGCTGCTTGACTCATTTTTTTATCCATCATAACATGAACTCGCCCCACATCCGTATTGATTCGACCAACACCGTCACTTATCCTTACTGTTTCATTCACTCACTGCACATTTCTATTGACAATTTGACGTTAATCTATATTTGGCTAATTGTTAACTCCGAGTTTTTATTCAGTTGCCGTTGTCATGGCTATGGTGTGTGAATAATAGTGAAAAGATTAGGCAGGCTTTTGTTTAGAGGATTGTTGTTGGAGCACCGGTGAAGCACGCTGAAGTGTTTGGAATGGTACAGCCCACATGCTTCGATCCCAGCACTTCTCCCAAGGCTGAAGTAAAAGAATCAAACCACAGCTCATTCTAGTTGGAGAGCAGTGCCTGTGCTATTGGGAATCATGGCGAGAAGATTGCGACTTCGCTGCCACAGGAGTAATAGCACACTTTGTGGACTACAATCAATTGTCTCGATTCTTTTTTACTGGATTGCAGGTAAGAGTTTTGCCTCTATAACGTCAGTCATAACGTTGCCGTTCTTTCATTTATTTACATATGTGGATTCCAGTATTTATCATGCCGAGTTCTTATGGCTAGCTATCCCAAGTTAGCTGTGATAAGTTCATGTTATAATGCAGAGTTAACGTTACAGAGGCATGGCTTCTAATAGGGAGCCTCTGCCACTAATAGAGCATGGGTGTCCTTAGTTATCGCTAACTTAAACTTAGCTAAGGTTTACCAGCAGCAGCACTGTCCCATCTGGGTAACGTTACGTTAGCTGAGTAAAATGTGAAACCGTTAGCTGTCCAATTTAATCGCAAATGAAACACGAACGTTAATTTACATTCAGTTGCTGATGTGACTTATACAGATGTTTGAGACATTGCATTGGTTTGGTTGTATGAGTTACATTCCCCCCCGAAACATTATCACTGAAACTTTAACTTACGCCACAACTAACAGGTAAGTGGCTACCACCTAGCCATGTTATGGGTAGGAAAGTAACGATATAATGCACTACGTTAGCGGACGTTAAATAGCAACTTGCTAACGTTAACCTTTGTATCATAACGTTGTGGAATTTATTAACGCTAACGTGATCTTCTTTTCGTAACGGGGCAGCCACCTGAAAACCTACTAAGGTCTAGAACTACTACACACACTTAACGTTATTTCACAAAGTGGGTTCTCTTTGTCTCTGAGAAGTGATCATTAGCCTACTATGAAACACTGACTGAACCGATTTGCTTAGTTCTTTGTAAGCCGTGATTTTGGTGCGAACTGCGAAGCCCCCTACCAGCTTCTAGGAGTTAACGGTACTTCGGTGTTATGTTACTGGCCCGCATTGGATTCAGGATCAGCACGGTCTCGTCATCGCAAGCTGTGCCTATATTAGCTTGAGAGGATGTGATTCAGCCAGCAGTGTTTGCAAATTCAACGTTAATCATTTGATTCATGGCGTATTATTTTTCACGAGATACTTGCCAAGTTGAATAATCATGTGAAACTCCTTTTATATTTAGATTGTGAAAGTCAAGATGTGTGGGGTCGAGGTAGAAAGAGAATGAGTTATTGGGGAATACTAGTGTGTGGTTCAGTGGTGCCCACGCTTAAAGTTGTTAAAGTTAAGTTAATGAATAGCCTATACCTTGACGAAAAGCTCTACACTGGTGTAACTTAAGCGTGGGGTAAATTAAGTTGTGAGATTGCACCCCGCCGACCAGAAGACTGTCCAGTTTGTCGCAGTGTGTTTTTAAGGCTTTTAAGTTTCAGCCAGGTAAATGTAACCGAACCTATGTTGCGCAGTGTATCCATAATTTGTTCCCATGATGATTTTTATTAATGTATCATAATTTACTTTGTCATTGCCGCTTTACCACGTTACCGCATAATCTCTGAATGCGGTTGAAACTTTGTAGCTGACGATTTGTATCAACGTCTTCACCTCCTCTTCATCCTCATTGGCAAGTAGTTCAGAAACATAATAGATCATAAAGTTCAGATATGTGCTGGATTTGAACTGAAGTCACCTGTGGTTCACCATAGCCAGCTGTGCTAAGCTCCAGAGCCGGTGATGTTCCACTACTGGCCAAGAGTTAGACCAAGGGTTTCTAGCGGGACTGTTCATCATTGTAACTGTACGCTGACAATCTCTACAGCCGTTAGGTCCTGACAACAACAGCTTGACAGTTAAGATGCGTTAAGATTGAGTAATAGATCCTCACATCTATTACTCAAAAGCTTCAGATTGAAATCAAAATGATGCAACATTACACCCGAAGAGGAAACCTACAGACCGGGTGGTAGAGGCCAACTTTGAAATGGAGAGGAGAGTTTGCAGAAATTGTGTGTGTTGTGTTGTGTGTGTGTGTGTGTGTGTGTGTGTGTGCGCGTGTGTGCGTGTGTGCTTGGGAGTGGGGAGGGGGGCAGTGGAAACATTTCAGGCAAAGAAAGGAGGGTACAGCAGCCTCTGAGGACTGGGTGTGTGTTGCAAGCGGGGGAGTAAATGAAGACATATTTCACCTAAACCGGGGGAGGGAGTGGAGAGCAGGCAGGGAGGGAGCACAAGAGGCGCTGCAGCCGGCCTACAATCTGGAGGTAGGCAGGTTGACCTGCCACGGGAACTGGTGCCAGAGCACCTTCACAGTGGAAGAACCGAGAACAGGGGCCTGCTGCCACAAACAGACTGGCTGCAGAGAGGTCCGTATGCCTGTGCAGCCAGCAAAACAATGCACATTTGTTTATATAGCACAATGCATATACACAGTGCACTAATGAACAAATACAAAATATAGGCCAAGTGATTTGAAAAAAGTAAAGTGCCTTATAGTCTAATGGTAAAAGATCAAGAACCTAGAACATAGCAAGCAGCGACTATGACAGGAGGATGTCCCTTGTAAATAATGACTGCCATAAAACCAGACTTGGACAAGAGAGAATAAGTGCCCTCAAAGCCAGCCTGACCTAGACTGACCTAGTAGAGACCACAAGTCGTACGCTAATGAGTTATTATAGGCTAATAAGCTGCTTTTTTGTCTGACCGGTTTGACAGACTTAAGGTCAGTTTGGGACACTTGAGAAAAGCAGTCTTTGTCTGGCAGGTCTATAAAAAAGCAGCCTTAGCGAAAGTGAAATGCACTTTGCTAATGTCATGAGGACAATAAAAACCTGGGTCATGATTTTTAGGTCATAAACATTTGTGTAAGTTTGCAATATGAAGTATTTTTACAGTAGGCTACAGCAAAGGATTTAGATTTTTTACAGTAGGATAAAGAAAAGGATTTAGCCACGCATAGTATTTGCGATTCAGTGTCTTTATTTCAGTGGTTTTTAAACCACAGACTTTTTTTAGTGGCGCTTGGAGCTGCGCGGTGCAGGCTGATAAGTTTGGATCGGGGTCTGTTTGATAGGCTACGGCCTGTGCCACTTCTGCTCCAGAGCCCCAAGCTGGTGGTTGGGGAGGGGATAAAAGGCGGGGTCGCAGGCCGCGAGGTCTGTAATTGAGTGGCGGCACAGTTTTTTTTCCGTGGCTTCGCTTTTCTGGAGGGGTGGTGGTGGCAGTGTGATTTCTACCATGTGAATAAATAAACGTGCAGCCATCGGCTCAATTACAGCCCTACGGTACAAATGAAAGTTACAAAAAAAGCCCTTGGAATCAGGAGGACGAGTGACTGCCACATAGTTGTACTTGGGCACTTGCCGATTATAGAAGTTTTAACGGCAGATTTGAGTGTTGAACATTTCTTTGTGACACTTTCCAAATCTGAACTCCCCACTAATCTTTCGATTTGAGATTCTCACCTGCAACGCCAGGTCAACTGATGCATCTGAATGCCTCTTCCGCTTAACCTTCCTCTCACTGAAGAGGCACTTGAAGCCACCTGCCTCAAGCTGTAGGTCTCTCATAGGAGACCCGTGGTTCCCCCCTGTGTGTGTCTCAGCGCCGTCCGTTCGTGGTGCACCCGTCTGCAGCTGCCGTCTCCATCTAATCGTTTCCCTCTTGATCTCTAATCCCCCCCCTCCCCTCCTTTTGCGGTAGCGGCTGGCAAGTGGAGGATAAAAAAAAAAAAACTCCCAATCTTGTTAAAAGGGACCCGTCGTCTGCAGAGGAGGATGTCCCATGACCAGATGAGGCAGTGCAGGGCCGGCTGCTTTGTTGTGGGGTACTGGTGTGTGTGCGCAGCCTACCTGGGCCAGCAGGCGCGACCACCTCAGAGCCACCCCATGCAACCCCGCCCTGACCCAGCCCCGCACGTCTGATACTGACGCATACTACAAAAACATTCACAAAAACCACCCCCCCTCCCCCCTTGTAGTTTGTAGGGTTTTAATCTACCATTCATTTTGGAGTAATAATGTTATTAATTCATAATAACAATATTATTATTAATTATAATAATATAATAACAATAATTCATTATTATTGATTAAGCATATGTCTAATCATTGCCTAATTATCGAGAGACTACGTCAACATTCCTCCTTGATTTGTTTGCCTTTGCTAACAAATCAACCTCTTCCACCACCCCCCTTCTCCTCCACCCAAACCAGCCCACTCAGACTTACAGACTGAGGCTACCCACTTGCACTGGCAACCATCACAGCTGAAGGTAGCCAGTAGGTAGCCAGGCTTCTCCCCATTAAACCCCCTCACAGGATGCACCCTGTTGGCCTGTGTGGAGGCGACCTCCGGTGCCCGGGTCTTGGAAGTCTCCAGAGGTCTCCCTGCCTGCGTGCCTGCACTGCAGTCACCACTGTCTAATGGAGATTAAACAAACACAACAGCAGTAGTGACACTAACGAGTGCAGAGAGAGGGAGAGAGAGAGAGAGGGAGAGAGACTCAAAGAGAGAAAGAGGGGGAGAAAGGGAGGGAGGTGAAGAAGTAGCAGACGTAGCAGCAGTAGCAGCAGCGTGACACAGCATCCTCCCCAAGCTCCTCACAGGACTCTTGGCTGGGCTCAATTTGCCTTTGCTGGTCTAAACACTGCTGAAAGCACGTAGCTTGCAGCCGGGGGGGAGAGGAGAGAGTGGGGGACGGGGAGAGAGAGAGAAAGAGAGAGAGTGTTTGAGAGAGAGAGAGAGAGAGAGAGAGAGCAGTTCTGGCTGTGCTCTGCAGTATTTGTTTATGGGGAGCCGTCCAGGACTGTGCCAGTGCTGGAGGTAGCCGAGTAGTCGACGGGGACCAATCGGGTCGGGCCAGGGTGAGCAGAGCTCCTTCCTGCAGATGGATGTTGCTCTCACACATGCACACTAATTAGGGGGTTTCCGTTCTCCATCGCCCTGTCATCGTGCTGGAGGAGTTTTCCTCCGTGTGCACATTTGGAATCAAGTAGATATAAAGAACGCAGTATTGGATTAAGCACCTCCTCATTGAGCTGTAGCGATGCATCATCTGCACTCTCCCCAGCTGGAAACACAATCTCTGTTTGCTGTGAACTTTTAGAGGTAATAGCATTGTAATAATGATGTGAAAGTTACAAATGAAGAGACAGTGTTTCTCGCAGTTGTTATTTCAATACCCATTATCTGGTGCAGACAATTAGATCTGAAGGCCAGGTAGAAATGTGATTTAGGCTATACGTTTGTAGAAACACCCTACTGAGGTTTAAGGTTAGCCTACAGTATGTACTACTGTATCAGTAGTTCAAGATGTGTAGCTGAGGTAAATGACCATTGTTTCCATCTTTGATAGATCAAAGTGACAATTTGTTGAAGCCAAAGCAAGACGGAATAAAGGCCAGGATTTTTATAGTACAACACAATACAACGAGTCAGCTTTTTTTTGTTGTTTTTTATGTGAGGTAAAATAAAGTTGTGTTTAATTAGACACAGCACTGGGCTCCACGTATACTTTCCTGGCTCTCCACCATCTTGACTGCATCTTCTTATGCACTGAACAGGTACAAAGGTTTAGCAAGAAAATTGTTTCCAGATAAGACAGAGCTTATGACCTAATGAACTAAACCTGTGGCCGTTTATGCTTAATGACTAGCTAGCCTCCGTGTTGGCCATCACAGTGTGGTCATATGCTCATTTTTCCATCCAGTGATCTCAGCATGCATTACCTGATGTGTGTGTGTGTCTGTGTGTATGTGTGTGTGTGTCTGTGTGTGTCTCTGTGTGTGTGATTGTGTGAGTTTGGGAAGATCGAAGTGTGTGTGTGTTGGGGGGTGGGGTGGGGTGGGGTGCAGCTCTCTCTCCAAGTGTTGTGTGTGGCAAAGGACAGGATGTGCCAAGTCAGCATAGCTCTTCCCCAGGAGAGGAGCTACCGGGGATTATGGGAAACAGGTGGGGCGCTCAATGTTGCATTTGGCTGTTTAGCCCTCTCTACCCCCCAACAACATCGCCCTTGCCTTTCCTCTCCATGGCCCTCTACAGCACACTTGTTTAGGCAAGACAAGCTCCTGCTACCTTTATGTGTACGTGTCTTATCAGTGGGTGTCTATTTGTGTACAGTGTGGCCCGAGTAAGTGTCAGAATGTGTGTTTGTGTGTGTGCGCATGTATCATGAGTGTGTGTATGAACAGGGAAGGAAGGGGATGGGTTTGCACATATGTCAGCAAAAGGTTATAGAGGTCACCGTTTAATGTCTTTCTGTTGATCTCAGCTTACGCCTGAGACATCCTGGCTCTTGCTCTGCTGTCAGCCCTCTGACAAAGATGCCAGCTTTATCCCTTTGCTCTTCCCTTATGTGACTAAGCATTTCTACATTGCTCTCTCTCTCTCTCTCTCTCTCGCTCTCTCTCTCTCTCTCTCTCTCTCTCTCGCTCTCTCTCTCTCTCTCTCTCTGTCTCTCTCTCTCTCTCTCTCTCTCTCTCTCTCTCTCTCTCTGTCTCTCTCTCTCTCTCTCTCTCTCTCTCTCTCTCTCTCTCTTTCTTTCCGTCCTTCCTTTCCCCCTCTTTTGCTCGCCACCTCTCTTTGATATTAGCTCATTAAAAACATTTCTCCATCACTTGATGAGAGTCTCGGGGCGTGAAATTACACCGGTGAAAGCAGGAGGTAGGCTCATTTAGATTCGCTCAGGGCCAAAAGTCTGTGCGAAGGCCTGAACTCTTGCCTTATCGCGTTCAGATTGGTCCATCCATTACTGTTTGGGACATAATGGTGAAAAATAATGTTATAATGGAAATCCGTAATGGATTGTCATTAAGATATGGTCATTTGGTCCAGGCCACTGGTAATAAGTATAGGGTGCTAAGCATGTTATGTTTGACTTTGGCCTCCTCAGCGACTGAGTCTGTGGGTCAGTGCTGAGAGGTTGATCTATAACAAGGTATTGAGGGGCATTACAGGACTAAAAGGACTACAGTGGGGGAATAAAAAATGATCCGCATTGAATCTGTACAAAATATCTTTTAAATCTGCAAAATTTACTATTTTTTTTTTAATGTAATGGGCTTTTAGCAGCAAAGACAGTATACTGTAGTAGCCTATAGATTCTGCCTTAATCCATAACCAAGATTTCAACAAGTTGTCCAGAAAAGCTTACTCTTGTCAGAAAAAGCTTAGGTTGCAGTTCACTCTAAGCAGAAACTTCCTGTAACATTTGGTTTTCTGTACCTCAGCATATAAGCTGGCCCTATTAGACTTACCAACACTAAATGACCCCTAAACATGAGTCACAGTATAATATCTGGAATGCTTTTAATGCTTCCAGTATCTCTAGATGATATTCAAGTGTACCAAAGGCAGGCCAGGTGCCGACACTGGTGAGAGACACATCATCCTTGTACAGCCAATCAGACTTAGCCTAGTTGTTTAACTCAATCCTCGTCTTTTGCCTTTTATGTCATCAAGTGCGTAGCTCTTGGGCTAGATGTATGCAGTTTGTTTAGGAAGTCTCTTACAAAATCCCCAAGCTAAACCCTCCCAACCCCGACCCCCACCCTGCCTAGGGGTACTTGAGTCCCTCTTGAAAAAAAACAGCGTCTCTGGAGAGACTGCTCTGCTCTGCACTGCATCCGTGCCCATGGACCCTGTCACCAGCCCCAAAGGGCAACAAAGAGCCCTCTTGTTTTAGCCCCGCTCGTCCTCTCTGTCTTTGTCGTTGTTAGTTGCCGTGGAAGTTTTTAACAAGGCCCTCCCATAACGAGAGAGCTGGGGTGGACATGGTGATGTGGGACCAGGGGAAGTGTGGAGTCAGAGGGCTAGTGTGTGTTTCCACGAGACCCAGGCCCAGCACAGGGGAGTCTCTGTTGAGCCCGAGGCGACCACCTCACCCCTCCCCCCCAACGCTCACTCGGACGAAGCCCAGGGTGAGTTCATTGTGGAAAAATGCGAGGGGTGATGGAGAGGTGACCTGTTTGAGCTCCCTGCAAGGTTGACACCGGTGACGTAGCACCAGTGTTATGTCATTGAGCATGTCATGTTGCGGTAGACAGGACAAGGGGACCTCGATGAACCCTGAAAGAGAGAGAGAGAGAGACATCTGAGCCAAATCAGTTGATTGACCGCAGAAGTACAGTACTCCCTAATCAAATCTGTATCTCTGCGCATTCTCTGTTTAGGGCTAGTCCTTGGGCTCTAACCACAACAATGCTCTTTCCACTCATCTCTTTGGCCTTGAGTTTTTGATTGCCTGAGGGGTTATTGCGTTAGACATATTGCTTGCTTGACTGTTGCACTGTGAGTGTGAGTGTGCTTTCCTGTGCAACAAACTGCAAAGGTCCTGTGGTCATCCCTGAAGCCCAGAGAGATGATGATGCTCTTTCCATACTTGAAACCCTGCACCCCAGACAGCTACGTGTCACGGATGATGTCAGGCACCCGGGACGGCCAAGCGGCTCGTCCCCCTGGAGTGGGAACAGTAGATTTGGCTTACCCAGAACGGCCCCTTCTGCCCATGCAGTTTGAGTATGAGCAAAACAGCAGCCACGGGTCCAAAGGGATCTCGCTCCTCCGACCACCATTTCCCCTGCCAACAGTTTTCCTTTTCCATCCCTCCTGACCTCAGTATCTGCACAATTCATCTCCCTGCCTTGTCAGCCAGCCCCTGAAGTGTTGCCTTGAGAAGTAGGCTAGTGGCTGCAGGTGTGCCTAGAATAACACGACCAAGACCAGCAGTCACCTCGGGCCCTTTCTTTGTTTTGGGTCATTTTAGCCCTTGGGCAGGACAGTATGGAGAGGACAGGAAATGAGTTGGACAGAGCGGGTTCGGGAAGTTATCTCAGGTCCGACTTGAAGGACCCTGTGAGCACTGAGCCCTTATGTGTCAGAGGACATTCCCTGGCTCTCCCTTGGCTCGTTTGGTTTTTGGTTTTTTAAGCCAGCCTGGTCTCACATGCTTGGTTGTGATTGGCTGTTTATTTTGGGTCGGCGAATGGACCACACAGTGCATAAGAAGTCTCTGATCCCTATCAGCCACACTGTACAGCTTCAAAAGAGCAGTAATGAGGTGGCCGGACCCACTGCGTCTCAACTTCCTGCCTCTTGAATGGGACCTTCACTTTGTTTTTGGCGACATGATGCTTTTCGCCTCGGCTCTGTGTGTTTCCCGCCAGCCGTGACACTGTTTTCATATAACAGCGCCCGCTAAGGGCTAATCGTCGGTGCTAACGAGCGGCTTAGAGACAGCCCGCAGCACTCCACCAACGGCCCATGGTGCCTTCGGTTTACGGCTGACTTGCGTCGCGAAAGGTGGAGGAGGAGTCAGGTTACAAGTCCCTCTCGTGACAAGCAGCCTTGCCTGCCGGTTAGTTTGGCAGGTCTACTCTGCTGGGTGTTTATTTTTTTCCCGCTGGTCCAGGATCGTGTGTTTAGACGGGCTCAAGGGAAGAGACCAAAGCAAACAGCCCATCACTATATATAGTGTGAGAAGAGAATGCCACTCTCCTAATTGCCCATTTCTCACTCGGCAACAGTCACATGAGTACTGCAGCAGGAGCAGAGAGCAATCAGGCTTTTCAGCAACGCAGATCCATACAGTACATCTGGTTTGGACTAAGCAATCAGGCTTTTCAGCAACGCAGATCCATACAGTACATCTGCTTTGGACTAAGCCCATTGTTCATATATGCAGTGCATATATCCCTAAGCATATGTTCTGAAAATATGCATGCATTAACACATTCGTACACATGTGCACCACGTGCAAACACACACACACACACATACATGAACATATTCAGGCACGCATGCACACATACACACACACATACAATCACACAGATTCACTCACACAAACACAAACACAGACAAACCCACACCCTTCTACAGAGGCGGGGCTGTGTGTCCAGACACAAACATTTGTCCAGTATGTGTCTATGCTGTGGGCCACTCTGGGGCCCTGACTGGAGTGGAGGAAGAGAGCTGGTGTGTGTGTGTGTGTGTGTTGTGTGTGTGTGTGTGTGAGGGTGGTGGTGGTGGTGGTGTGGGGTAAGAACAAAAGAGAAAGAAAACTCCAAGTGGGTGGCACTGTATATCACAACAGATTACGCCCCTAATCTGCCTGTTTAAAAGAAGGACCCGAGCGCGAGGGGCGTGGCGGGAAAGCAAACGCCCTCTAAACCACGAGAATGCTGGGAAGACAGCCATGGCGACCCAAAACTGCAGCGTTTGTTAAGCTCAGTAACACACACACACACACACTCACACACACAGGCATGGTCCAGAATGCTCTCCTTTGTTTTTTTCTCTTTCTGGTCTTTGTACTTTTGTTTGCCCCCTTCTCCGCTTGCCTTTGGTGTGTTTAGTGTTTCCCCACTGATGGTATTGATTGAAAGGAAAAGACCCCCTCAAAGAAATCTGTTGAAGATTCTTCCTCATGACTCATGAGGCATTCCCTCTATTTTTCTCTCTCTCGCTTTCTCTCTCTTTTTTTTTTAAAGGCAACTGAGTATCAGTTTACTTCCTGCCTGGCCTCAAAAACCGGCTCTGTCATTTTGCCATGTTTTGAAACAAATTATAGCATTTAGTTTTGAAACGTTGTGGAGGTTGCGATTGACCTAATTCAGTGCAACGAAGAGAAGGTGTGGTATATAGAAAGCTGGAGTGTTTGCTTGTTGGCGTTGTTAGCGAGCCATAGTGGCAGATTCCACACGTATCGGGCACATAGTTGTTAGGGCGCTTTGCAGTGGTGGGCGAGAGAGAGAGCATTTAAAGTTACAGCGCAACCACTCTGCAGTTCATTTATCCTGCTTACTCTGAAACCACCCAGGAAAGAAAGAAAGGGAGAGAGGGAGAGAGAGAGAGAGAGAGAGAGAATGCATATTTTCCACTCTGGCTACTTTCACTACTGCTCTTTATCCAGTTCATTCACCCTGCTTAACAGAGTGGTTGTGCACACACCCAGGAAAGAATGAAGGACAGAAAGAGAAGGAACGAAAGAATAAGAGAGGGAAAGGGAAAACTACTTATTCTCCAACCTGGCCACTTTCAATTCTGCTTTCTCACCACTCTCCCCAGTGCAAAGCCCTCCATTCTTTGGGTATTGCATGTGAAAGTTCTGCGGGCGGGTGTGTGATAAAAACTAATTGCACTATTTTAAGGTTTCAGTTCCCCTGATGACCCAAGCTGTTTTCAGCATGTGGGTTCACAGTAGCCCTGCTTGGACTTTGTGGTTCTTCTCCTGGTTTGGCCCAATGTAGCGTAAGAAGAAGCCTGTTTCGATGCCTCGTCATGTGTTTCTGCTCTCCCAAATGACATGATGTAATATAAGTCAGAATAAAAATATCAGTTAGTGCCAACAAGGTTAGATTTAGCTCTTGTATTGTCCAGATATAGGGGCCAGACCAACCCATAGCGCAAGGGGTTTGAGTTTGCTTCCTTGGTTACGACGTCAACATAGCGACTGTGCTAATATGTGTTCCAAAGCAGCCTGGAATGTCTCCTTTTTCCTACCAGAGAATGTCCGTGGTAGGGTGCCCTTTTTACGACAGCAAAACCCAGTTTAAAATGTTTGAACTCCCAACAGATTCTGGACAAAACAAAACACACAGAAGGGCCTAGCTTTCCTAAGTGTTTCTCTTGGGGTTTCAGAATAGAAAATGTACTGTACTGTCATCTCACGCAACTTCACACTGACCCAGATGCCCTCTAAAGATTCACACTTTTGCCAGATTCCCCCTGCGGCAACTCAAACCACCATCCTCTCACCCCCACCCCAACACCCACCACCCCCACCCCAACACCCACCACCCCCACCCCAACACCCACCACCCGCACCCCCCCAGGCCATCAGAAGACGACATCTGAGATTGAGGAGTCTCGCCCTTGCCCTCCAATGCCAAGATTCCAAAAGGCCATTTTCTAATTATAGCACTGCAAAAAACAGGACGGTCGGACATTGTGGACGTTCCTGAGAGTTACGTGTGTGTGTGTGTATGTCCAGATCCACCTCAGCACACACACACGCACATACACACTCACAGGGGTTGAGTATGAATGTTATCTGATGGGGTGTCTCATCTCATTACCACTGGCCTTTCAGCAGAAAATTGCTGTGTCGAGGAGGAGAAGAAAAGCTCGTATTGATTGGCCAAGTGCAGGCCTTAAGTAGCATACAAATTGATCACTTTCACCAAGTCATATTAGCGCACCCGTTGTCGCATAAAGAAACCAAGATCACTTGACAAAGAAAAAACCCTAATCAAGGAGATCTGCAGAAACAATCACACACACACACACACACACACACACACACACACACACATACACACACACACACACACACACACACACACACACATTGGCTGGCAGGAAATGCCTTCTCTTCAGCCTGGCACCTGAAAGGTGCTGACATATCCTCTGTCTCACCCAGTTGCAAGGTGATTTGGGCAAACAGAGAGTCCCATAAAAAAAAGTACGCTATAAAGCGTTCGGGGGGTGCAATTGTGCAGAGGAGCGGTTTATCGCGGTGGATGTTGCGCTCGTCCTAATGCATCGTAATGAGAGCGGCCCCGTCCCAGCCCAGGTTGTCGGATCAATAGCACAAATAAAAGTAGCAGTGGGAGGAAAGATAAAGCGGAGAGGAGGAGGAGGGGGTAAACAATAAACATCGAGCTGTGCCGTGAATGCAGCCTTGGCACCCCTTTCGCCCACCACAGATATGTGTGTTCTGTCTTCCCCAACCCCATGCCCCCCCGCCCCATGCCCTGTAACACCCCCCCCCCCCCCCCCACCTCCCCCAGGGTCTGATAAATATTTCAGACTAAGTGGGTATTCTGCGCGCAGCAGGAAGCGACGTCCCTGGAATATATGAAGGCCACGCTCATTAACCGCCTGCCAGCATGCCTGCCAGCCAGCTTGCCTCCTCCTTCCCAGATTGAGTCGTCATCTTGTTTGTTTCTCTCACTGTTTGATCTCTCTCTTTCTCCTCTCGCTCTCTTTCCATCTGTCTTTCCGTTCTCCTCTCTCTTTTCCGCTCCTCTCTTTCTCTCATCTATCTTTCCCTCTCTGTTTCTGTTTGTCTTTCTCACTCTTCCTAACTCTCACCACCACTCTCTCATTCGCTCTCTTACATCCTCCTCTCTTTCTCTATATCTGTTTCTCTCTATCTATTTCTCTCTCTCTCTCTCACACACACACACACACACAAACACAAACACACTCATACTATTTCCATCTCTCTCTCTCTGTCATTTCCCTTCTATTTCAGCCCTCCATCCTACGTATCTCATCTCTCTATCATCATTGTGCAACAGTTATCACCAAGGGTAATAAATCACTGGATCTGGAGTTCCTTCCACTGCGACAAGCAGACACAACAACAGCTTGCTTAAGACATCCAAAAGCCCAGGGAGCTCCTCTCAGCCTCTGTCTTTCTCTGCTTCATTTCTCTCTCCTTTTCTTCTTCTTCTTCTTCTTTTCCTTTGTCTTCTTCCTCTTCTCCTGTACCGGAGAGCAAACACTCCCATATCCTCTGGGGTCCTTGAAGCACGTAGGAAAGAATGCAGGGCTGAAATGAGCGAAAGTGCAGGCCGGACGATGAACGGACGCTGATGAAAAGTGTTGAGTGTCGTATAGCGTTTTCTTCTTCTCCAGCTTCCTGCTGGCAGGAGAGACAGAGGTCTCTATCACTTGTTGCACACACACACATACACACACACACACACACACACACACACTTGCACACACTTGCACACAGACATAGCATACAGAAACATTTTTGCACACATATGCACACACATGAGCCAGATCTCTATCATAATGAACTCACTTATTGTCCATTTCCACCTCCTTGGACCTGTCAGTACATTTGACAAGTTGACAGAGAAGGTCAGTGTAGTGTGTGTGTGTGTGTGTGTGTGTGTGTGTGTGTGTGGGTATGCCTGCATTGCATATTTGCATATGAAATGATTCTGTTTGCATAGTGTCTGTGTGCATTTGGGTATAAAATTGTGCATATGAATGTGGACATCTGTAAGTGTGAGTGCATGGTCTGAATATGTTGAAGTAGGTCTGTCTGCGCGTACGTGTTTGTGCATGTGTTTGTATTTCAGCAGAGTCTATTTGGGTCTGTGTTGTCTGAGAGGCCTTGTGAGCAGGAAGTCCAACCAAGCCAAGCCGTCTTTAGCTCAGACAGTTCTCTCACACTCCCTCCCTCTCTCTCTCTCTTTCTCTCTCTCTCTCTCTCTCTCTCTCTCTCTCTCTTTCTCTCTCTCTCACATACACACACACACACACACACACTCTCTCTGCCTGAGTCCCGTGAGGCCTGTCCTGGCGCCCCATTTCGAGGTGTGTTCCCAGACCCAGCCCTGCCCAGCCCGACCCACTCCGCTTCTGGGGCCCCCGTGCATGTGACGGGCCGACAGATCGGGCCTTTTGGGGCCCCTCAAGGAGAACCCTGCTGCCTCTGCTGCTGCTGCGCCCCAGCTCCCCTGCTCTCGGGAGTGCCGACCCGAGGAGGTCGGGGCGGGCCGGTTCTGAGAGAGAACCGCAAAAAAGCAGAGAGACTCCGTGGGAGAGAGAGAGAGGAACGAAAAAGGATCCAACAGAACCGACAGGCCTTCATCTCCAACCTTCAAGCTCCACGGAGCTGTAGCTTTACCCAAGAGACAGGAGCGCTCGGTTGTTTATCATACCCAAGACTGACGTTACAACGAAATAACAATGAAATATGAACAGCTCTCACATCACGGTTGGTGGGGGGGAAAAAAGTCTCTTAAAATAATGAGGCAGAAGAAACGGCCGTTCCGTGCCATTTCAAACAGTGGATGTTCATGGGAAAATACTGCCTGTCCTCTTGGCACTCGTCACGTAATGTATCATCAATGAAAAGAGAGAAGAGGAAGGTTCAAATGACGCACCCACCCCACCGTCTGGGAGAGGAGAGAGGGATAGAGGTAGAGAGATAAAAAGAGAGAGAGAGTGATAGAGACGGGGTTGGGGGAGAGGGCTCTTCGGTAAATT
Organism: Alosa sapidissima; assembly: GCF_018492685.1. Taxonomy (NCBI): domain Eukaryota; kingdom Metazoa; phylum Chordata; class Actinopteri; order Clupeiformes; family Clupeidae; genus Alosa; species Alosa sapidissima. Next base: position 23,687,915 of record NC_055971.1, on the reverse strand, counting down.
AGCTCTTGTCTGTCCTTCGGTTCCCACTGTCTCGATGGCCAGCGGACTGGGACTTATCAGCACATTGTTGACCATTTGTTTCAATGAGATGGAAAGGAAAGCAAAACACAGGGGCCTTCTCAGCTCCCTGAGCTGATGATGGGAACGCGAATGGAAAACGAGGAGAAGGGGGAGGGGCAGAGGGGAGTTAATTCACTTTACTTATCTGGTTATGCCATTACAAGTTAATGGCTTCAGAAATGTCATGCTTGTTTTGAGTGTCCTAGAGTGAGAGGATGAATCTATGCAGAGTTTCCAGCTGTGCGTTAGTCTACTCTGTCTTCTTCTTGGTCACTGAAGACCAAACAGCTCTGCTTAAACCCTCTCTATCCACTGAAATCCATTAGGCCTAAGCTCTCCTCCCTGTGCGAACGTGCCATAATGCCTAGGCAGAGGCGTTATGTTGTGTTTGCGTGCTCTGGGGTGATGCGGTTCTCAGAGGGTGTCATCTTATCACCGATGTGTCACTCAGGGAGTGGCCAACGCCTCGGGGTCAAACGGAATGATCCTCATGTTCACTTGACTCCTTCCTTGACCTCCCTTGACCCTCGGCTCCCCCGCCCAACACCTCCCCTGAGCACAGCAGGCCCCTAAATTAGCAGTTGTTCATTGACACGTCCAAGCAAATACACGCCACAGTGTTAGCGACTCGTGCCTTCTCTCTCTCTCTCCCTCTCTCACACACACACACACACACACACACACACACACACACACACACTCACACACACACACACACACACACACACAAACACACACATCCCTCTCCACCCCCACCTATAACCCCTCTAAAAAAATCTACTATCTTATTCCTTCCTGAGTGTCCTGTGTGTAAGGCCCCTTTGTATTTCTTTCCTCTGTTGGATTACTGCGCCACCCTTGATCCCAACATCCACACAACTGCACTTAGGCCTAAACTGCCCCAAACGAGGGGCGGTGGGTGTGAAGGGGAGGGGGGAGAAGAGAGAGAGAGAGAGAGAGATAGAGAGAAAACCTGAATCTTCCCACTTAAAACACCACAGTTCCTAAAGCCTTTCCTGTAGTGGCCTGCGTAAGCCTCTGTCGTGACACTGCAGCGCTAAGGTTCGCTCGCGGTCTTGGCTTGACCTTTTACACTCTGGTGAGTGGCCATCTGGTCCGCTGAGGAACGCGGATGCCCTGTGAGTCTCGAGGCTTAAGTGGCACTTCTGCCCGACGGAGGCTGCGTGGGAGCGCCCTTAATTGTCCTTTTTTTCACAAGAGTCCTTCGGGTTCACATTCCTTTGTGTGGTGGTGCGAGTCATGTAAATCCCAAATAACAAAAACACCACACCATGCCACGCCCCGGCGGTAAAAGTTTCATTCAGAGAAGTCGGCTGCTGACCAGCAACAGAGTCAGGGCAGAAGACTTGGCCACTGGATACAACTCAAGGTCCCTTGCGTCACGGCAAAGGCAGTGTGGTTATCAGTTGGTCTAGTAACCTCTCAGAAGGGAAGTGACCTTTCCGCATGGTCACTGTGCTAGGAGTATCAATGACAGTTTTCTGACTGAGCGATGATCATGATCAAATTTGACAGTTTGAAGAAAGCGGAGAAGGGTGGATGTTTGACTGTTTGAGTTAGTGTCTTGTTTTGTGGATTTTAGTGGGCTTTTGTTTTGTGTACAAGCACGCAATTGTTTAGTTTTGATGCTCATGTGTAGGCAACGTATTGTGAGCTCACAGGCCCTCCCTCGCTCGACCAGACCACTTTCCCGGTTCTTAGCAAGGTCGCGTTCCGAGCGCATTTAACATCGGTTTGAATAAACTCCATTAACCGCTCATACGCCCTTCAGCTCACAATTCCTGGAAGGAAGCTGTTCTGTTTGCCATTAACCTCTCCATAGTTGGCTTCATTTTCACACTCGGGGTGAGAGCTGAGGAAAAATATCGTGGTGTGATAAGTCATTGACTCGCCCGGGGCACTTATCGTTATGTAGACTGTTATCCGCGCAGCAGCCTGGAGCGGTTGTTTCCCACTATTGTGGACTGATTTTCAGGAGTCGAACAATTTGACAGGTTGACAGTAAATCACTCTCTTCTCGGACACAGTACTAATCCAACATCCGTGACCAGAGGTCATTGTGTGTGTGTACCATGTGTGCTTGCATACCGTGTGTGTGTGTGTGTGTGTCTGGGTGTGACTGTCTGTGTCTGATGCTATGGATTTACTCTATTCTTTGATGTTTTTTACCCCCTCCATTGTACTTCCTCACCGCGCTTCTCCTACCCCCCCCAGACCTCCATGTACCTCAGTGACCTTCGGTATTTGTAGTCGGCTGGACGTCCAGAATCCCAGCAGCAGAGCAGCAGTGGATTAAAGATGTATAAAAGTGTGTGTGTCTGTGTCTGTGTGTGTGTGTGTGTGTGTGTGTGTGTGTGTGTGTGTGTGTGTGTGTGTGTGTGT
>NC_055971.1:23675452-23677952 GCF_018492685.1 Alosa sapidissima | reverse complement strand
CCGTTGCTGCGCTCCCTTCCCCTCAGTTGACGGGTCGCTGGGCATGACCGGCGGACCACTGAGCCATCGGCATCCAGCGATCCCCTACCACCGTAATCCCGCGGCATTCAAAGTGTAGGATTCCTCTCGTCGTCTCGCTGGCACCCAGTGTGTTTGGCTCAGGTCGGATGGCCCTGGCAGGACGCTGGAGTCCGTTCATGGTATCCTAGGCCTCTGCCATCTGGCCCTAACCCCCCCACCCAACTCCCAACCCACACACACACACACACAGGTTTGCTCACACAGAGTTTAGCCACTGACACAACAACACCCATAAACGTGCACACACACATACACTTGCAGCACACAAACAAACACTCATAAATGTACACACATACACACATACACAGGTTTTAACACAATAGAACAACAGGTAGAAACACACTCTGCTTCAGGCACCATGGAGCCTAATTTTGTTGACGGGCTACTGCCAACATGCAAAGCCACAGACTTCGCTCGTTGCTACTTTTCCACCACTGAAATGAGATGGCAACTGGTAACATGTAGCACTTTTCTACTCATCAGAGCACTGAATGTATTACAGTTTAATTACACAAAAAATAACCTTCTCAAACTCTTATCCCACCGATGGCTGCTATGCAACATGCCAACCTGCACATTGGGAGCAGTTGGGAGCAGTTGGGAGCAGTTCAGTGTCTTGCTCAAGGCCAAGAGGAGCTGGGATTGAACCAACTGCCTTCTGATTACTGTCCAACTCCTATAACTCCAGAGCCACTGTCCCCCCTACACTAAGTATAGTAAAGATACTCTTTTGATCCCGTGAGGGAAATTTGGTCTCTGGATTTATCCCAATCCGTGAATTAGTGAAACACACTCAGCACACAGTGAACACACAGTTAGGTGAAGCACACACTAATCCCGACGCAGTGAGCTGCCTGCTACAGCGACGCTCGGGAAGCAGTGAGGGGTTAGGTGCCTTGCTCAAGGGCACTTCAGCATTTCCTACTGGTCGGGGTTCGAACCGGCAACCCTCCGGTTACTAGTCCGAAGCCCTAACCAGTAGGCCACGGCTGCCCCTAACTAGCTCCCTATGTGCTCTTCACATATACTGTACCAGAACACAGTATTGATGAAATGCACACACTCTTACGATCACTATTTTGGCACATACATATATAAGACAGACACACCATTTATCCCAGTCTTCTACCATCCGGTTCTATTACCCCCCACTCCACCCCCACCCCTGCCAGTGAAGGCCTAGGTGGTGGTGGTGTGGTAAAAAGCAGGCCAAGCCAAGTTGCTGTCACTCCCTTCCCTCCCTGCTGGCTCTCCCTCCGTACTGTGCTAGACTCAGCTGAAAGAGTAGTTCTAGCCCAGGGCAGTGGGCTCGAAGGGAGCGCAACGGCTGTTGTGAGGGAAGGCCCTCTGGCAGGGGGTCCTACGGGCAGGTTTGTGGGCAGCCCTCGGGCTTGAGGAATGAGATGCGTGCTGCAAACGCAGTGCTGGAACGCGCCAGGTGTTTTTGGGTATGCTGCCGGAGCCCCTCAGAGGAGGAGGGGTGTGTTTTCACAAGCCCTGGCTGCTACACACATACACACACACACACACACACACAAATGTGCACACATACATACATGCACACACACACACACACACACACACACACACACGCACACACACACACACACACACACACACACACACACACACACACCTCCTAACAGTGGCTATTATGAGCACTGGTATTTGTGTCTGGAGGTATTTCAGAGTTCCACTGACCACACGGCCTGTATATGTCACTGAGACACAGGAGCTACTGAAGTGTGAGTGCCGGTAGCTGCAGGGTGTGTGTGTGTGTACGTGTGTGTGACTTCACACAGAGGACAGGTGACAGCTGCCCTTCCTTCTCAGCCAGGAATGAAGTGGAGACAGCATGTTCATCCTGACTCTTAAACAAACACACACACACACTCTCACACACACACACACACACGACACACACCCCTTAAAACAGCAGTGTCTTGGCTGCAGCTCCCCAACGCCTACTCTTACCATATGGCAGCAGTATTTCTCTAAATGAAGCATTTGGTGTTTTTCTCTCTCAGTCTGTGTGCTTGCACGCCAGTGCTGTTATTCCACAATTTTAGGAGAGTGAAAGACCTTTTCTGTTTCTGGTGTCACACCCTCCTCATCTATCTATCTATCTATCTATCTATCTATCTATCTATATATCCATCCATCTATCTATCTATCTATCCATCCATATGTTATCTATCTATTTATCTATCTATCTATATATCTTTATATCGCCCTCTATCTGTCTTTCTTTCTTCTATCTATCGATCTATCCATCTATCTGTATTTCCTCTATAGTCTCTGACTGTCTGCATTTCTCTTTATTCCTCTCTCTCTCTCTCTCTCTCCTCTCTCTCCGTCTGTACTCCAACCTTGCAATTAGTCCTGGAGGATGGGGAGCCTCTCTGGCCCCTTTTAGTGG
>NC_055971.1:23665452-23667952 GCF_018492685.1 Alosa sapidissima | reverse complement strand
ACACACATAAACACACATACACACACATAAACGCACACATTCTTTTTCACACTCAGACACATTTTCCTGTGCACCAACACTTTCCTTTGCTACTAATGCCCGGATTACCCCTGTTCTTTTTATTGATGCCTTCAGAGAAAAACACAGTGCTCATCACATACACACACACACACACACACCCACACACACACACACACACACAGTCCTGCCCCAGTGCCCTTGTGTGCTTTACCCACCCCAGACAGCCGTTTGATGAGGGCACTAATATCTCCCTGTTTTATTCTCCTCATAAAAAGTGCTGGGCAGCGCTAAAGCTAAGGCAGCCTACAGCCCCCCAGCCTTACTGCCTGAGCATTAAAGCAGAGTATGAGTAGACCACTGCAACCTTTTCTTTCTCTTTTTTTTTGCTTTCTCTTTTTTCTCGTCTACTCTTCTTCTCTTCTTCCCTCTTTTCCTCTTTTTTTAATGGTGCCCTCTGACTTGTGGGATATCTGTGTCAGTGACCCCGTAGCCTGAGGGCAGGGAGTGGGACTCCCAGGGCTTGTAAAGGACAGGGGCCTCAGGTCAAAAGATGCCAACAGAGAGGCTGTGCTGTCAGGAGAGGGGCTGCGGTCTTATCGAGTCTGACATGTTTGGAGAGACCTTTTTTTCCCTCTCTCTCTTTTAAAGGTGATCTCTGCTGTTGGCTTCCAGCCCGTAATGCAGTATGTCCAGGCAAGAATGCCAGATACGTTCTCGCTCTCTGTCTCTTTCTCTCTCTTTCTCTCTCTCTCTCTCTCTCTCTCTCTCTCTCACCCCCCCCTTCTATGATAGCTCCCTATCAGTCCTATCTCCTTCTCTTGAGTTCAAACTGACCCCCCTCCCAGCTCTAAACATCTTCTGTCTGATCTTTTTGTTTCTTGTCCTTTTTTCCCTGTGCTTCTATTGTCTTTCTTTCGCTCTTTTGTCTGTCTTTCTGTGTGCCTCCCTTCTGATCCCCCCCAGACTCTGCACCTATCTTTTCATCAGTCTCTTCCTGTGTGTCTGTCTCTCTCTCTATCTCTTTCTCTTTCCCTCTCTCTTTCTATCTCTGTTATTCTCTCTCTACCTCTCTGGGTCAGATCTCATCAGGCCGGGGGCCCTAAGCAAATTTGTACGTGGGTGAGAAGGGTTGTGGTGGGAAAGGGGGCCCCTTTCCTACAGGGGCTGCCCGTGCGGCTGCCTGGCGGGAAATCGTTAGCCTCTCCCCATTGCGGCCAAGGGATCGGTCAGAGACCTCCTCACACTCTCGGACAGGGCTCACCGGTCCCAGGTCTGGTCAGCCCAGGGGAGACGGGTTAAGAGGAGCCGATATAGAGAGAAGAAGAAGGGAGGGGGAGAGAGAAAGAGATCAAGTCGACCCTGGGGAGAGAAGAGAAGGACTGAGAGGCGCCGATATAGAGAGATGGAGGGAAAGAGAGAGGGAGGGAGAGAGGGAGAAAAAGAGGAGAGAGATCAAGTCAACCCTGGAGAGAGAAGAGAGGGTTTGAGCGGAACAGATTTAGAGAGATGGGAGGGGGAGAGAAATAGAGTGGGGAGTGGGACTAGGAGGTAGGAGGGGTGCCACAATGCCCCATGTCAAAGTTTCCAGAACCCCACTTAAAGGCCTTCAAATGAGCCCCATCAGCCCAGGGGGAGAAAGGGGAGAGGGTGGAGGGTGATCGAGAGAGAGGAGGAGAGGAGACTGAAAGAGAGGGAGGGAGAGAGGGAGAGAGAGACAGGAAGGGGACAAGAGGGAGGTAGGGGAGAATTTGTGCCAGAATGTAGCCCCCCCCTCCCCTTCACACCACCCTCATCTCCAAGTTTCCAGGACCCGGTTAAATGCCCTGTGTCTTAACGGGGATGTGGTCGCCATGGGCGGAGGAGCAGAGCGGCCAGCACAGACGGGGGGGAGGGGAGAGGAGAGGGTGGGGGTGGGGGTGGGGGTGGGGGCGGGGGTGGTGGGGCTGCCAAGCTATATTTAGAAAGTTAGGGTCTCAGGGTTACTATGATTTGTCACTCCTCAGGGACGAGGGTGAGACAGAGACAGAGAAGGGGGGAGGCGTAGTAGGGGTATGTGTGTGTGTGTGTGTGGTAGTAGTGGTGGTGTTTGGTTTAGAGGGGTAGTGTATGTGTGTGTGTGTGTGTGTTGGGGGGGGGTCGAGGCGGGGACGGCCTTGTCGGGAGGATTAGGTTGATGTTGGGGACGCGCGTGCTGGGACTCTCACACACTGGCAGAGATCACTGCAGCTGTTGGGCTGTTGGGAGAGAGAGAGGAGAGAGAGAGAGTGAGAGAGAGAGAAGAGGGGGAGAAGGAGAAATAGAGGGAGATGAGAAGAGAAAGACAGTGAGCCAGAAATAAAGGAGAGAGAGGGAGAGATGAAGAGAGAGCAGAACAGAGAGTGAGTGAACGAGGGAAAGAGAGAGAGCCGTGCAAAGGGACGCGGCAAGAGATAGAGAGATGGAAAAAGGGACCGGTGAAAAGAGGAGCCATAAAGGAAGC
>NC_055971.1:23660452-23662952 GCF_018492685.1 Alosa sapidissima | reverse complement strand
GTCCAACGGCACCACCACCAGCCAGGTGCGCTACCTGTGGACGCCCACGCGCCACGCCCCAGGGCGAAGTCATCACCTGCGTGGTGCGACACCCTGCCCTGCCCGGCGAGGTCCGCAGGCCCTACGAACTCAACGTCCAGTGTGAGTATCCTCTCCAGTCCGTCCACTCTCTGTAGAATGAAGAATGTAGAAATTATTTACGTTTACATTTATGGTATTTAGCAGACACTTTTGTCCAAAGCAACTTAAAATGATATCAATAAACTTTACATTAACGAATAAAGAATAGCAGTTTATAGTATAATCAAAAAGCCCTAAAAAAAAGAAAAAAAAGATATGAAAGATTTGCGTACGTGTAAGATTCAGTAGGATTCATGTTGTCTTAAACCATGACGTTCGCAACATTTCCATTGTATTCAATACAGGACCTCATGACGCATCTAGCCGATTAGCATACTAACTTTAGTTGATACCAGGGCAACACAGAGCATAGGTGTTTTATGTTAAAATTTTATTTTTTTCACATACACACACATTCACATACTGTACATATTTATGTAGCTGTTTGTACTTTGTACATCATTTTTGAACGGTTTAAACTAAGAATCTATACATAACTCCTTCCAAAGGAAAATGGTTCTGAACTAGAAAAGAAAAGACTGCTTTGTGTGCATGTGCGTGCGTGTGTGTGTGTGTGCACCACTGGACAAATAAGCCTCGTCTAATATTGTTGTTCCCCCTTGTAGAGGTGTCTGATTAATTGCCTCTGATCTCTGTATTCTAATAACTCCAATAAACTCTAATAGAACACTATTTATAGCGGCCCATCCTCACGGTACTCAAGCTTATCCTCCATGTCATCTGCTTGAGTCATGATAGAATTAGTCCCAGGTGTGTTGGCGCAGAGACACGTCTAGTAAATAGGTGTGTGTGTGTGTGTGTGTGTGTGTGTGTGGTGTGTGTGTGTGTGTGTCTCCCCTCTCCATCTTTTCCAGCACTTTCTGTTAGCCATAAACTCCTCCATTAGGTAAGGAGAGGAAGAGAGCCTAGTGGGTTCACTAAGCGGACTTGCCAGAAAGAAGTCATTGGCAGCTTACGTTGCTTTATTCAGACCATAAGAAACTTTGTGAAGCCTTTAATATTTGTTAGGACTGGCCTTGAGGAGGGGACTGCTTAGAGGGGAAAAACAAGCTCTGTTATCAGACATCACGTTACATTGTTTTATACCAACTGGCGGCCTGTTGTTCTTGGCTCATGATCTGTCCATACACACTGCATCAGGTTTCAGCCCACAGCTTGCTTATCACATTTCCACAAACACACACGCACACAAACACACACACACACACACACACACACTGAAGCTTTCAACTCAGGCAAGCGACCTCCTCCAGCACCTCTTCCTCCTCCATGTCCTCATCTCCCTCCCTCAGTCAGGTCTGAAAGTGATCTGTAGGTTCATCTCAGGGTCTCTGTAGAATGCATTAACATTAACTCGCCTACATTTAGGACTCGCTCTTTTACGCACCACTGGGAGAGTTTTAGCTGATGCCTCTACTCAGTGGGTCGGTCGGATCTACCTGCTCCGATCCATGTGAGATAAAAAAAAAAAACACAGGGCTGAGTGCCGGGGCAGGCAGCCTCAGACAGAGCACCTCTTGCCCAGCATCGATCTCCATGATCAACACGAGACGAAGAGGAGGTGGAGGAGGAAGAGGAGGAGAAGAAGGGAAGTGGTCAGGGGAGGAAGGAGCTGAGTGGTAAATGACTCGATGCTCTACCCTCTCCTCCATGTGAGATAAAACTGGGGGGCTTAATGGAGGCCAGACTGAGCACAAGCACACAGCATTGATCTCCATGGTCCAGACAAGACGAGAGAGAAAGAGAGAGAGAGAGAGAGAGATAGATAGATATAGAGAGAGAGAGATCAGAGAGACGAGCAGGCGCTGAGTGGCAAACCCCAGACACACACGTGGCGGGCGGCAGCCTGGCGGCTCGATAGCGGCCCGTCAGACGCAGACAGCCAGTCCGGCGCTGACCTTTGACCCCTCCTCTGTGCGTGTGGCTCACGCTGTCCCATGGAGCGCCCTCTGCTCTCCAGTCAATAAGATAGCCGGCCGCAGACACCGCTCACCTCGCATGCATACCTGACTACCTTGGAGGTCACAGGTCTAGCAGGAGGGCACTGCTTGTAGACAAGAGAGTTTTCAGTGTCTGTGACGCGAGGGGTTAAGTCCATTTAAGGGCAGTCAGTATGCCTGTAGCTGCATTTCAGTTGAATTGAAATGCCCTGAATTGAAGCAGCCAATCACACTGAAAATGAAGAATGAGAATTGATTGCTTACTTCCTTGCCTTAATTATAATTTGTATTGAAGTAAACTTACAATGAGAAATTGGTTTCCCTTGCCATGCAGCATTTACCATTCAAGTCTACAGGCCTTTTGTTGTGTCTGGCAGTAGCTGGAGGCTAGCATTGTTTTCATAACATTATTATGGTGT
>NC_055971.1:23636994-23644494 GCF_018492685.1 Alosa sapidissima | reverse complement strand
ACACACATACAGACATTGTCTTTTGGTGGCCCTGAGGCATCCTCTATGTGCGCGGTGCCTGTATGAGGATCTGGGACAGAGAAAGAGAGAGAGAGAGAGACGGGGATAGAGAGAAACAGAGGGGTAGAGAGAAAGAGTGAGATAGAAACAGGGGGATAGAGAGGGAGTGGGAGAGACAGGGGGATAGAGAGAAACTGAGGAATAGAGAGAAAGAGAGAGAGGGGGATAGAGAAAACAGAGAGATAGAGAGAAAGAGAGAGATAAAAACAGGGGGATAGAGAGAGAGAGAAACAGCTTTGCTGAGTGAGAGAGCACTGGGCTGTCACACCTTCTATCACACTCTCAGCCCCCGCTCACCCCCCTGACCCCCACCCCAGGGTAAAAGGAGCCCTCAGGGGGGGATTACTGCGAGCACTGGGGTCACAACCACACCTCTGGGTGGTGGGGGGCAGGAGGGGTGGAAGGGTTGCAGGGGGCAGGCTGTATGTGTGTATGGGAAGGAGTGTACAGGGGTTCCCATCAGAGCTAAAGTAAAACTGTGGTCGCCACGGTGACTGCACAAACCAGGGCGAGTCTCTCACAACAGAGGTCAATCATGTTAAACCTTTTGCCTGATGGGAAACTTTCACACTGGGCAAGGGGGGGGGGGGGGCAGTGTGTTTGTGTGTGTGTGTGTGTGTGTGTGTGTGTGTGTGTGTGTGCATGTAGGGGAGAGGGGTTGAAAAAGGATAGGACGAAAGAAAAACTTGCTGTCAAACTTTATTTTGACGGTGAGGTTGGGACTTTTCTCTGGCAGGAGAAGACAACCAGCCACAACTAGCCAAAGTGCTGTCCTGCTCTTCCTCATCGTTTCCCTCTGAAGCACACACACACAATCGTTTGCACCCTTGAGAGTGTCAGAGTGCCTTTGACTGGAAACACTCACACCAATGCACACACACACACACACACACACACACACACACACACACACACACACACACACACACACACACATCACAACTCACACTCTCCGAGCCTGTCTACTGTCAGCCTCTTGATAAACTGACCAGTGGGGAACCAAAGTTTCCAGCCGTGTTCCCCGCACCGGTTCCTTCAGGCGACCCGCAGTGGAATGAGCTCCCCTTGAAGAATGTGCACAAGTCAGGGGAACAGGCTGGAAAAGAGGTGGCCTGGCCCCCGGATTTGAATGAGTGGACATTAATTGTTTCCTGAATGAGTGGGCTCTCATTTGGCGGAGAGAGAGAGAGAGAGAGAGAGAGAGAGAAAGAGAGAGAAAGAGAGAGAGGAAGGGGGGCTGAAGAAGGCCATCGGGTATAAAGGGCTTCTTTGTGCCGGTGGCGCTCCGCTACTGGGAGGGCAGGATGGGACAAAGGGGGCTTCTCACTGATGCCCCACCTCACCCCTCCTCACCTCAACCCCCTCCATTGTTGCCTTGGCTGCCTGGGATCTCAGGTCTGTTTAGCAGATTATTTACAACCCCCCGACCAGCAGCTGAGGGAAAGAGACGGTGTGTGTGTGTGTGTGTGTGTGTGTGTGTGTGTGTGTGTGTGTGTGTGTGTGTGTGTGTGTGTGTGTGAGTGTGTGTGTGTGTGTGAGTGTGTGTGTGAGTTTGTGTTTGGTGGTGTTGGAGGGGTGATCTCTGTGTTGAAGTTGAGAAGGTGGAGTGTGTGTGTGTGTGTGTGTGTGTGTGTGTGTGTGTGTGTGTGTGTGTGTGTGTGCCGGGGGGGGGGGGGGGGGGTGGATGTGGTGTGTGGGGGAGGGGTTGAGCGGGAGCAGGAGTGGCTTTGCTGTCTCAGCTGGTCAAGACCTGTCAACTCACAGGTGTCAGGGGATCAGTCAGTCGACTGACCCGGGGTTTAAATCCGAGGCCAAACACTCAGATGAAGCGAAACACGGATAGGGGTCTTCACCCTTTTTGGTGCCAAAAGGGTCCCTTTTAAGGATTCCTATGACTCACCGCGGACCTTAAGTCCACTCCAAACACCAGGGTGAAGCTTTTACCTAACCATCCAAAAATGCAAGTCATTTGCCCCATAGGGAAGCCCAAGGTCCATGTAGCACACTTTGATTTGTCAAAGCCGAGGGAATGTAGCGTTTCACCCTGAGACTTCTCCACTATAGGGTTTCAGCCTCCTTAAAAGGAGAGGATGGACGATGCTGAGACGAGGAGAGAGAGACAGAAAGAAGGCACGCCCAAGCTGTGCGGAAATTCAAATGCAGTTAAGGCAGACAGGCGGACCCCCTCTCTCTTTCTCCCTCACTCTCTCTGTCAGCGAAACGAACACAGAGGCCTCTGTTTGAGGTGCTCGTAAATTGTCATCGCACCTGCACGCGTGTACAGTGAATACACCTAGTGTTTGCTCCGAGGACGGAGTTTGCTACTCAAGCGAAACTCAAATGGAGCAAATCAGGGTGGTTAAGTTAATGCCTCTCATTTCGTTTTGAGACAACATTCCGTTTCAGTTGAAATTTGAACAGTTTGACAACAAATTACTGACACGACTCTATGACGACAGACTATGTTTTGCTTTTAGCTTATTAACTCAAGCGCTTTAATTATGACAGTGATACATTTCTCATAAATGTGTTATCTTGTGTACTTTTGGGGTCCTTGGAGACACATGTATCAGGTTTTCCCTTTGCATAGCTGACTGGCTTTAGCCACAGTCCCATGAACAGGGGAGACGTTAGCCGTGAGCACTAATGCATTATGTTGGCTTTAAGCCCTCTGCGCGACTTGAGCTCTAATTGGGATCATGACATGCCAGGCTCTCTGAACATTTTGGGTGGGCAGCTCTCTCATTGGCCTGCAACTGCAGGACCCCCTCTCAGTTCACATACACACAGATTTACACTCTCACACTCCCTCTTTGCAGTTACCTCCTAAACACACACACACACACACATACACATACAACCACACACACACATACACACACACACACACACACACACACACACATACACACACACACACACATACTCACTCACACACACACACACACACACACACACACACACACACACAAACTCTCTATTTTACACACACACAGACACACACACACATACACATTGTGTGTCTGGGTGGCAAAGGTGAAAATACACACCTAACGAGGCCACACACACTCACATGCACACACATGCATTGCTCCCTTCATGCAAGAGGCATATTGTAATCCTTCGTGAATTTAAATCCTTGCAACAATAGCACATGTCCATGGGAAAAAGAGGCAGCTTTTTTAAAAACACTCCAGTGATGAGGAGCACGTGGAGCCTGGAACACTAGGGGCCGTAAGACCCAGGGGCTACAGGTTGCTCCTCTCCAACCCCCTGTGTGATCAACTCTTCACCCGGGGTGCAGTTGTAAAAAAGAGAAGGTGTTGTTGAATGTCCATCTTGTGATAACATGAAATGGGATAGCTATTACATTGACTTTATTACCCAATGTCTGTATCCTGAGCACATTGCTATAGGCTACCATCCCTATTTGATTAACTGGATACAACCACATTATCTCAAACTTATTATACGGCTCTACACAATGCTAGTAGAACGCTCCATTGACTTGAATGGAATTTCCCAAAGTTCTAGCAGTAAATAAATTCATGTAATTACCGCTGCAAACATATAATTACCGCTGTCAATGGCAACGGGTTTTGTGCTTCTGATACGTCTTTCATATCACTACGCAAGGACTGGAACTTCATTCAAACATGAAAGCAGACGGTTGATCAGCTGTGTTCTAAAGAATGTTTGATTCAATTTCAGCAGTGTGTGTTGTTGCGAACTATTTGTTTCTCAGCAAATGCCACGATGAACGGTAACAAATAGGCTAGGTTATGTAGGCTAAAGTGATATCATGGGGAGTTTATTATTTCGTTTTGGCAAGTAGCCGTATAATAAGCGGGAAAATAAGTCCCGACAGGGCGAACCGGACCCCGACGCGCAGCGGAGGGGTCTTGTTCCGCCCTGAAGGGACTTATTTTCACAGTAATTACCGGCGTTCTATACATTATCCCTTACATAGTCTGAAGTCTAAAGCCTTTAGCACCATGGTGATACCCCTCTTCCAATGAAGAAGAACAAACGGTGATTGTCATCTTAACATATCATGAACCTTGTCCAGTGGAAACTAAATTGCTGATATGCATTGCATATGCATATCAGCATATGCAATGCATATGCATGCTTAATCGGCTTGCCATGTGATCGGAATGCATGCTCAATTGGCTTGCCATATTATCTGAGGTACTCTCTTTTCACTCCACTGCAACGATTTGCCCTTGTGTGTCGAGAAAGGGGTTGTAGCATTTGCAAAGCCTATAGCTGTTCAAGTGCTGATAGATATTGTCTCGGCAGAGGACCATTACCATCGACCATATGCTAAAATTGTCATCACTGAAAAATAACTGGAAGAAATGTATGGAAAATACTGTCCGATCCAATAACATAAACCAAATGTCATGTTATTTATGATATTAAATATTTTAACATGCTTAAACTCTCTGAGTCTGCCTGAGCGGTCTCACACCATAAAACTGCATTGGCTTTGCTAAAGTGATTGACACTTGAGTTTCATTCCAGGTCTTCACGCTGCCGATAGGGCTTCCGCACAGCAACGTTCCCCTCAGGAGTGACAGGACCAGCAGCATCCTCAGGAAGCACACAAACACAAGTACAGACGCACGAACACACACACATACTCTCTCTCTCTCTCTCTCTCTCACACACACACACACACACACACACACACACACACACACAGACAGCCATTCGCAAACACACACACACACACACACACACACACACAGACACTCTCTCACACACACGCACACAGACATTCATTCACACAAACACTCACACACACACATACACAGACATACACACACACACAAACACACACACACACACACACACAGACATTCATTCACACACACACTCACACACACACACACACACACACACACACACACACACTCACACACACACACACACACACACACACACACACACACACACACACACACACACACACACACCCGGCGTGTAATGGCCGCTCAAGGTATACTGGAATCCGCCAGCCACCATCTGTGCGTCTCTCTCTCCGCTGCAGCTCTGTCTGTGGGGGCCGATTTGACGGTGATACGCGTGGAAGTGTTATGGTTGGCTTTTTACGGCATGTTTATTCCACCTGTTTGCAGAGCGTCAGTCACAGGACACGGCAGGTGGGTCGTCCCATAGAGAGAGATAGGGAGAGACATGAAGGGGTGGGGTGGGGAGTCTGCTTTCACAGCAGTGTCTTCATATGACTGCAATGCACTCTTCAGGTCAGCCAGCTGACAAGACTGTGTTTGTGCGCGTGTGTGTGTGTGTGTGTGTGTGTGTGTGTGTGTGTGTGTGTGTGTGTGTGTGTGTGTGTGTGTGTGTGTGTGTGTGTGTTTGTGTGTGTGTGTAACTGTGTCTGTTTATGTCTGTGTCTCTCTGTGTGTGTGTGTGTGTGTGTGTGTCTGTGAGTGTGTGTCTGTGAGTGTGTGTTTATGGTTGTCTCTGTCAATCTATGTGTCTGTGAGTGAACGAGTGTGTGCTGGGAATGGAGCTTTTATGTGTTTACCTTTCGCATGTGTGTGATGGTGGGTGGCGTGTGTTATAAGATTTATGGTCTTTTTTAATAGGTGTGTGCCCATATGTAGCAGAGTTGTGCGTGTCATCTGCTTGTGGTTGCGCGTGTGTCATATCTGGAGCAGCAGGACCTGTGGCCCTCCTGCATAATGTCCCGGGAATGCTGCAGTCATTCATTCCCTTTGTCAGAAACATTTGTTCCCCCTCCGTGTTTGGCACACTCCTGTCCTCACACACTGTCTCTTCGTCTGCCAGGCACCATAAAAATACACACACAGAGCCACACACACACACACACACACACAGAGTCACACACACACACACACACACACACACACACACACATACACAGAGGCACACACACCAGCCACAAATCAATTCATGTCTCCTCATCTTACTATTCCAGTGTTACTCGATACACAAACCTTTATTCATTCGAAACGTGTTGACTCCTGATGGGCTTTCCAAAACTAGCGCAGAGCTTCCAAGGCCTTGTGTCAGTAGAGCGGAGCATATGTGTTTGAGTGTGTATCTGTGTGCATGTGTGTGTGTACCTTTGTGTGTGCACACACGCATGCCTGTGTGTGTGTGTGTGTGATGTAGGGAGGGTGGAGGGGTGGGAGGGTTGGAGGGAGCCCTCCACACTTTTCGGATTGAAAAGTAATGGGCTTCAGCTGTTGTTTCTATGGAAACGTCCAAGCAACATCACCGCCGCGTCAGTACCATCTTCCAGCAGCTGTTACTGTGCCAATGATGCGTCATTGTAATCAGAACCAGCCCGCACGACCTCATCCTGAACCGATCCGTGTATCAACGTGACATTTCTGGTTTTATGGATCACAACTATTACCATTTAATCCGACCCATAATTGGATCCATTAATAATCGAGCCAACAATGAGAGCTTATAGCAATGCTGGAGGGAAGACGTAGTAGAACGTATAGCAGGTCTAGTCTGCTACAGATAGAAATAAAGAGTATGGACAATGTAAAGACAATGTGTGTGTGTGTGTGTGTGTGTGTGTGTGCGCGCGCGTGTGGGTGTGTATACAGTAAATACTTTACCACTAATGCAAGTTGGATGGGATAAGAAATGGCAAAAAAAAAGTGAGTGAGGCACGTTAAATCAGAAGAAATCTGCAGCACGAATTGAAGAAGTGAAGGAAAAAAGAGAGAGAGAGAGAGAGAGAGTGTGTGTGTGTGTGAGAGGGGGGCGGGTGGTGTCAAGCAGTGATGAATTGCCTGTGATGGGGAAGCAGGGGTGCCGGCGTTGCCTCTTTAAAGTCCTTAAAGACGAGCAGCGTGGGGTCCTCATTACGCTGGACTTAGTGCCGGCCCCTGTGCTGCGCTCACGCTGCGCTGGTCAGGAGTTACCGTCTCGGCGGCGTGCTCGGCCAACAGGAAGAACCACAGACTGATCCGAACAAAAAAATAATATAGATAGAATAGAAATCCAACATTTATGGATTAAGTACAGATATGCATTATTATTTTAATCTCTGCCTCAGTAAGCTGTGCATGAAGTTATTGCCTTTAAAAGTTTTTATAAAAATCCGACATTCACCGCACTGCAGTGAAGGTCTCCTATTATAGACTAGCTGAAAATGCTCAGATGATAAACCACAATGATGAATATGATTGAAGTAATTTACAGTTAAGGTTAGGGTTTGGAGTTTGATTAAGGTGATGTTCAGTAATTATTCAACAACACTAAACTAGACTAAACAATTTAAACAGATGTGGACTACCTAGTGTAACCTATCTAGTGTAACCTACCAAGTCTAACCTTAATCTATACCTCTGTATTCAGATTGTAATGTTATTTACTTTCTCTGCTTATACATAAACCTGTGGATAAACATCAAATACAGTATATATG
>NC_055971.1:23614494-23634494 GCF_018492685.1 Alosa sapidissima | reverse complement strand
TTGCAAACTAGTTCAGTAGTTCATCCTCTCGTAAATCATCTGGTCATTCAGTGTTTTCAATTAGCTGGAGCGAGAGTGTGGAGCTGGAGAGGAGGAGGAGGAGGAGGAGGAGAGGAGGAGGAGGAGAAGAAGAGTGGAGGAAGAGGGGAAGAGGAGGAGAAGATGAGGTGGATGAGGGATGTATGGCAGATCGGAGCCCTTCTCCCAGGCAGCAGTCGCCATGTCTACACGTCTGGCCAGAGGTGCTTATTAAACACACCCCTGGCACTGCCACCTGTGTGTGTGTGTGTGTGTGTGTGTGTCTGGGTGTGTGTGTGTGTGTGTGTGTGTGTGTGTGTGTGTGTGTGTCTGGGTGTGTGTGTGTGTGTGAGTGTGTGTGTGTGTGTGTTTGTGTGTGTGTGTGTGTGTGTGTGTGTGTGTGTGTGTCTGGTGGTGCCTATGTTATTGTGTTTGTCAGTGTGAGTATGTACTGTAATTGTGCATGTGTGTATTTGCATTTGTGTCTATAAATGTGTGTGTGTGTGTGTATATTCTATGTGTGTGTATATGTGTGTGTGTAAGTTTGTGCTTGTGAGTGTGTGTGTGTCTGTGTGTACACTTGTGGATACAATGTGCGTGTGTGTGTGTGTGTGTGTGTGTGTGTGTGTGTGTGTGTGTGCCACCCCAATCATGAAGGACTAGGCCAGTGAAATGGCGTGACCAGCCACTTTCATTTCTACCCTGGCTGTATAATCCCAGAATGCAATAAAAGCGTCTCGGCGCCGTCTCTGGCTCCAGACAGGACACTTTTATTGACGTAAAACTGGAGCACCACACATTATTTAGGTGGGGGAGGGGAGTGGAGGGTAAAGCTTAAAATAGGAACTCAGTCCCCTGACCCCCCGGCCCAAAATACACAAATAAATAAATAAATAAATAAATACATACATAAACACAGAGAAATGCGGTAGCAACGTGAACGTCATCTCTGGCATCCTTCAAGCCCCAAACTACACGCAGGTAGCCGTTCCAGCAAAGATCCGACTCTGACCTGACTGAGACACTGGCAACACAGAGTTGGTAGGGGGTCAAAGGTCAGGCTAAATAGCCATTACTCAGTCAAACCTGGCAATTTTAACTCCCTTGAGGTGGTGGTGGTGGTGGAGGGGGGGCGGCTAACAGACTCCGGCGCTAACGGTCTCCCGCTGTGTCATTTTCATTTTGTTATCTCTTAAAAGTTTGTAGCGTCATTGCGGGAGACTGCTGTCGATGGTGGTGGACGATGCGGAGGTGGTGTGGTATGGGGTGGTGCGAAAGGCCAGAACTCTCAGCAAATCTACGCCAGAGCCAGAGGATGTGGAGGATGCCAGGCTTCCCGGCTGTGGCGAACGTCTGTTGTTTGGGGAAGCTGTGTGTGTGTGTGTGTGTGTGTCTATACAATGGAATGGGGAGGGGAGAAGGGCTTTTCTGAGTGAGTTTACTAGGATAGATGCTGCCCGTGAGAGCTTCCTCTTCGTGATAGCTAATTTGAGCTGTCGTTTAGCATTCTCCCAGAGACAATTAAACCAGTTCACTGTGCTTATAGGTGACCCTTGGCTTGTTGGATGCCCCTGTGGATGAAGGAAACACCAAATGAAAATGGCTCTTTTTATTTTTTATTGCTTCATGTTGTCGCTGCCAAAAAAGAGAGGCAACAATTTTTCTCAAGACTTTTTCTCACAAATGCTGTTGGCAGTGTTTGACCATTTGCTAATGATCTCTTTTTTGGCCTTGTGTAAACAAGTGCTACTCAAATAAAGGTCAGGGTTTTTTTTCTTCTTTTCCCGCTGTCTATTCCAAAACTCCCATCAACCACCACTGAAATACACAAAACACACATTGTCTGACTTTGGGCAGCATATAACTGAAAGACCTTTCCGAAGTACATATGTCTTGCCAATTTCCATAGATGATATTTACATTCTGAATGAATGTTCACAGCTTGGGTAAAAGTAAATAATGTGTGCATTATTTTAATCAACATTTCAGCATTTCTAAAAACAAGTCACTGCATTGCCTGTTGCCACACTTTATAATTTGTGTGTTTGATTATGTTTATTGCCTTATGAAGCTTATCCTTGAGCAAGGGTAGTCACATTGAAATTAACGGTTAAGCTGAATTAGCAGTTACAGCAAACTGATGAGTGATGACGGGGAAAAAATAGAAAATAAAATATCTCAGTCCAATCTGTAGTTACAGCCTGAAAGGGCTAAACAACTCCAAAACAGAGTCACATGCAGGGACAAATCAAACCAAAACATAAAGCTATGCAGAGGGTACACAGGAGATTTCACTGAATACCTCAACACGGCTGACCTTTGAGAGGCTTATAAGGTCACAGGAGTGTGTGTGTGTGTCACACAGGAGTGTGTGTGTGTGTGTGTGTGTGTGTGTGTGGGTGGGTGTGTGTGTGTTTGTATGTGTGTGTGTGTGTATGTGTGTGTGTGTGTGTGTGTGTGTGAAGGAGAGAGTGAGAGAGAGAGAGAGAGAGAGAGTGTGTGTGTGTGTGTGTGTGTGTGTGTGTGTGTGTGAAGGAGAGAGAGAGAGAGAGAGAGAGAGAGAGAGAGAGAGTGTGTGTGTGTCTGTGTGTGTGTGTGTGTGTGTGTGTGTCTGAGTGTGTGTGTGTGTGTGTCTGAGTGTGTGTGTGTGTGTGATCCGCGATGGGTGGGCCATTGTGGCAGGGACTAATGGTGTTTACACACTGACCTGGCCCGTGTTTCGTTTCACACCTGCATGATCATCTCTGAGGTGGCGCCAGACCTGGCTGGACTGACATTTTCTCTCCGACATTCAGGTACCGTCGACCGCCGCTGACCTTCGGATTGTCTTTAAGGGCCCCCGCTCTCTCAACAACCAGTTATGAAAAGCCGCCTTTCTCTCCGCTCTCACGCAAGTCGTTATTTCAGGAAGGGGTCCTGTTTAGTACGGGCACATTTCAGGCTGTCACATTTAAGGGGGTAATTTATTGTAGTTCTGCACAGCTAATTGCAAGAAGTCAGTCGTGGCAAATATGTAACAGTGCTTTTCCTTTCTTCCCGGGCATCTCAGATTGCCATATCATTTCAGCTAATTGATTGACTGATTTTAGAGAGCAGGAGTTTCTAACGAGTCTTTGTGTTACTGTATTAGGTTGACAAAAGAGCTCATCAATCACAGATGTCTTTTTGAAGGGCACTTCAGAGAAGATCTTGATTTGAATGGAGCTCTGAGGAAAAAAGTACACACTACCCCGTCCATATGTACGGAGAAAAAGTATGGAGACTTGGGAGAAGAATAGCACACAGCGGCAACCACCCCACCTCCAGGACATGACTAATTGCTTGTAATTTACTTTGTCCCATTAAAGGAATCGATCGCACCATCAACAATGTTCTGGTGTGGCTGCCTACCGCCCACGGGCTTGGGCTGGTCTGCTGTGCTGGCCTGTATGTTTCTGAGGAGCACAGCGAATCTGAGTGGCCTTTACTAAAGGAGTGGTGAGTTCCCAGTGATGATCACACAGTTACTAGGAGACTGCAACTCACTGAGACAGCTGCATCAAGATGTCAGCTCAGCAACTTAACACTGGTGACACCAGGGTCAAAGTGCATTTATACAATGAGGTTGAAGGGTGGATGCTGCCAACTGACTCAGAGGAAATATCCTGCCACAAGAACAGATAATGTAGTCTAAACTATAACAATGTATTTATTCATTTCAGTTGATTATAGATGTAAAATGTATAACATGGTCTTTATAGTCATACATTTGTACGGTATATAATGCATTCATAATATATATTAAAACAGTCATACATTTAAGGAACGGCATGTATAATCGTCTACATCTTCATAATGGTCACATAATGGTCACAACAATCACCCTGTATTTCACTATCATTTCATCACCAAAGGCATCTGGACTGCAAGTCACACAGAACCAGTCGATATCATTCCTCATCCCTAATTCTCCCAGTGTTCCCTCTGCTCCTGCCAGGATTTCCAGACACAGTCTGTCTGTAGCCTACTTTTCCCAGGAATGCACGCACGAGCTGAGCGCGCCGAGGCACCAACGGGGATTTCGGGGATGAGCGAGCGGACAGCCCCGGTCGTTTATTCCATGGGCTCAAACCCCTTTGACTCGCCAGCTTGTCTTATCGCGGTCGGTTGCAGTTAGTCAGGACTCAGGGGACGACCGAGGCATCAAGAGATGAGTCTTTGAAAGATGGGGTAGGGTGACTGCTCGCGGCTACTTTTAGACTCATTAGCAACTGGATCAATAGCGTTGATTATTATGGACGGGAGAGGCAGGGCTCGCGAGGGTGACACAGCACTTCTATAAATTCTTCAGGCCATGGCTCCTGACTTTACAAATGTCGGGCAGGCTCATCTAAGCGTGAGAAACCAGAGGACTCGACTCTGTAGAAAAGATGAGGAGTCAATTACCATTTCCGTGTTCTGTTCAGTGTCCTGTTAATGGAGGACTTGATTAGTTTGTTGTGGCAAGTATTTCACATGAAATGTGGATGGAAAAACTCTTATTGTTGCATTTATTGATTACGCCAGACATGATGCCTTGTTTTTAGCCTGCGGAAAATAATTAAATCTGTCTGTGTGCGTTTATATGCTATGCCACTCTTTTAGTGACCTTTAGGTGGCGGTCATGAACCAAGATAAAATAACAGTGTAGCAGGTAAGGCTCATAAGGAAAATGTGCTTTGCTCTGTGAATAATCAAAAGAACATATTTTGCATTTCTGAACATACACGCACACACACACATGCGCGCGCGCGTACACACACACACACACACACACACACACACACACACACATACACACACACACACACACACCTCTTTCCTCTAGTAAAGCTGAAGGTGAATACTGATACTGAACCTAGAAGTGTCTTCGAGGGAGCGGACAGCAGGTTATAGATGACTGAACCTGTATTGGAGAGGGGAACAGGACCGTGTATGTATGATTCCAGCCTGCGATAACGTATCGATTTGCTATTCCTCCTCCTCCTGTCCCATCCGCGTCCCTTTCTGTGGCCGGGCGGTGTTCGCGGAGTTTGTCATGTCAGCGCAAATGGCTCGCTCGCATGAGAGAAAGGTCTAATTCTAATTACGATGCGTTTAATTAAAAGCTTGCTGTCAGGAACGGAAACATCTTGGACTCATTTATTGCCCTTAGCCACCCTAGAAAAGTCAGCCTGGGTGAATTTATCAAGCTCAGCAAGGGCATGCGCCATAGGTTTTCACGCCATGGTACTGTAAGCTAATTCCTTTTAAGACACATGGCAGTACTCTACAAGAGATGTGGAAAATTAAGATTTTATGTTTCAATCAATTGATAATGGTGCAAACCATATGGTATTCCACCGCAGTCTATTAAGGTAATAGCACTTTGTAATAGTTTATCAATGAGATAAGTGGAGAACGATGCTCCCAGATGCACTAAAAGTTCTGCCCTGCTTTTACCTCTTTGGCAAAACACAACTCTTCGTGGTCCTAAAAAATGTGTCTTACATAAATATTGTGGATATTGCAGTTAGCATATAGCCTACTTATGCAGTAAATATTCTATGTTGTGTATCCTATAATAAAATGTGTCTATTTTTAATCACACATTCTTTCTGAGGGTCCATAACACACTCCTTTGAGGAAAAACAAGCATTATTTTGCCCCCTTCATCATGCATTAGATACTGAAAACAGTCACCACAGGGCTTGGACTTGGACCACTCACGCAATACAAACCAAGGTGTGTCTCCTATACACAGCCATTCTGCTGTGTGGTTTGGCCAACACAGGCAGGTCTTGTTGCAGTAGGGGAGAACAAGCTGCCAATATAAGCAACAGAAACCCTTAAATCTCCATCTAAGGGTGTTACTTAAAAAAAGAGACCCAAATGACCCAACAGTCATTCCCAAGAACCTCTACAAAAACTTCAGCTTAACTTGACCATAAATTGCTGGTTTGAGTTGGATCCATTTTAGGAAAACATCCAGAAATATTTGAAGACAAGTTCCCTTCTTTATAACAAATGACTATGATGAAGAGCTCATAGAGTTATTTAAAGAGGCTATGTGAAAGATCACATTTGGCAGGACAGTTTCAACATAGATTGAAGATAATATAAAGGCGTTTCTCAAGCTTCTGCCCAGGTAGTGGCTTTGCAATAAACCCTGCTAACTGGGAAGGAATTAGGCCCACTGAACTGTAGCAAAGGTATTTTATCATAGACCAGTGATGTTGCCCCGCAGAGTTGAAATATAGCCCAGCAGCTAGTATGCTGCCACCACACCTGTGCCAATGACGTCACCTGTAGAGACAAGAAGACGTGTACGGATCACCTCCTGCGTACCTGTGGCGTTGGCAACGCCAGGCCATCACCTGGTGAGCTGGCGAGTGCTCTGTGGCAGAGAACAGCAGAGACACAGGAGATGCCAGGCACGGTCAGAACCTGCTCTGCTCCACTGTGCCCCAGCTGGGCTGATCCGCCCCACTCCCCCACTCCCACACCATCCCCCAATCACAACCATCTGTCGCCCAGAATCTGCGGGCAAGACATATTCTCATACATACTGTGAGTGTAATGCCAAAATTAAACACTACTGTTGCCATTCATGGTTCATGATAAAAGGCTATTTTCAACCAGGGACACCAAGTGGGAAGGGAAAGTATTTTATTTACTGGTCCATATGACAATAAGATATATATATATACATATATCTTACATATACATATACACACACACATATATATATATATATATATATATATATATATATATATATATATATATATATATATATATATATATATATATATATACACAACCAGAATGCAGGGTATTATAATAACTAGCACTACCTACCAAAACAAACTTTAACAATGGTGAAAACCATCTTGTTTACTGTTTCATTAATGGTTACGGGATTTGCCAGACGCTTTTGCCCAAAGCAACATACAAATAACAACAATACAATAGTTACATTTAACAGTAAACAATTTAAAAAGTTGGTGAGACTACATTAAGGAGAATAGCCAAATAAACAAGAATGTCAATTCAATCAATAGCCTAATGAAAAATTGAAAGTTGAAAAATTGAAAGTTGAAAAATTCATTACTGTAACATGACTGGCTAGAATGATTTGTGCCATGAAGTCACTTGAAACATGCCTCTGCCCCAGTCCACCCTCTCCAGCTCTTTAACAGCTGCATGTCCGTCTCTAAAAGCTCTTAGCTCCTGCACCTGGAGTCGTAACTTCTCATCCCATGTGGCCTGGCTCCTTAAAACTCAAAGCGCGTGCCGTAAATTAGCGTGCTTTTGTGTGTGTGCCTGCATTCTTTTCTGTGTTTGTGTGTGTGTGCGTGTGCAGGGTATGTCCAGTAATGTGCCTGTGCGTACACTTTGTGTGTGTGTGTGTGTGTGTGTGTGTACAGAGTAAGCCAAGTTGTGTGTGATTGTGTGTGTGTGTGTGTGTGTGTGTGTGTGTGTGAGTGCCATGCTTCACAGATACGTAGTTGCTTCCACATGTGGAAGTGAGGGGAGGGAGGAGGGGGGCGTATAAATGCCATGGCAGCACTGTTCCGAGCTGAGACCAACCCATTTGCTGTGCAATTGCAGCCCTTCCATCTGTCGCTCTCCACTGATGGAGGAAACACAAGGAAGATGGGCCACGCATGTAATATAATGGCCATCCATTTACCAGAACCAATCCCATTTTACACCACGCAGCTCACCCACTTACTATAATAGAGTACATGGCGCCGGTGGTTTGCTGGAGCACTCTGGGAGGCCTCTCCTCCTCGACGCCCGTCGCCATCCAGGGGAAATTAACAGCCACTCACCGCTCGACGGCCCCTCCAGAGTCCAGCACTCAGGGCCTGCGCGAGGAATGTGATACAGTAGTGCATCATCTTTTAAAAAAGGGCAGTACATTTCGACCATTAGATCATTAACACACATAGCTCAGTGAGTGCATCCTCGCGGGAGTCAGGGAGAGTTATTGTGCTATCAGTGAAAGCGAGCCGCGTGATACAGAGCCTCACGAGTTCTCCCACTGGCTTGTCCAGCATGACGGGTGTTGGAGTGCTTATTCGTTGACAGCATTCTTTTTGCGAAGCAGAGTTTTGGGAGGATGGGTGGGATAGTGTTCCAGTGATTTACGGACTGTAGCGAGAGAGTCCTGGCTTTACCTTTCCTCCGAGGAGGAGATTGGGGAGAGAACGAGAGTAAGAGATGATGTGTACCATTCCATCAGGGTCAGTGCTGTTGAGAAGGGCCTTTGCAACCTTGGACTGAGGCACTGCCGTGATATTTCCCATGAAGACTATTACATTTAAAAGAGCTTTTCCAGCCTTCTCTGCAGACAGCGCTCTTACGTGTGCATTTCTCTCTCTCTATCCTTCAGTCTCTCTCTCTCTCTCTCTCACTATGTGTGTCTGAGTGTGTGTTGTGTGTGTGTGTGTGTGTGTGTGTGTGTGTGTGTGTGTGACAGCCAGAGAGATAGTGTGCTCCATAAGCATCTGCTAGATGCATACATACCTCAATTTCCCAAATATTTCAGATGTTTTATCCGTTGTAAAATAACGCTCAGACAGCTCGCATTCCACACCATTTAAAGAGCCCGTCGTCGAGCTAGGATAAGTGCTGATTAAATATTAAAGATAACATCTTTCTTGTATATTGAACTGTCACCACTCCAGCCAAGTACAGCAGGCAATCTTTCCAGCGAGTGCGTCACACAGGCTCTGCGCAAACACAGCAGGTAGATTGAATTCAAAAGAATTATATCAACCATAAACTATGTGACAGTTAAACATCATTTATGACCTTTAACCACAGTTTTCAGATGCAAAACACAGTCAAACCATCTCCTCTGTCAGTACCTGACGAGTCATTAGGGTGACCACCGACCAGACTCTGAAAAGGAGGTGACTTGTGTCTAAAAGTGAAATGCTTTGGGTGCCTTGAAAAGCACTATACTGTATACTGTAAATGCAATGTCGTTGTTCTTGTTGCTGTTGTTGTAAAAGTGAGGAGAAATGGGTGAATAGGGTGACCACTGACCAGGCTCTGAAAAGGAGGACACTTGAAAAGTGCTATATAAATGCAATGTGTTGCTGTTGTTGTTGTTGTAAAAGTAAGGACAAATGGCCAAAATGAAGAAACCCCCAAATTTGTTTGTTGGGGGTTAACAATAGCTTTTTACTTACCGTTAACAACATTAAACAGTGTGACAATTATCACAGTGTGATTGGAAAAGAAAATTACATTATGTAATGTTTTCATTTTTATGTCGGCCGAGTTTACGCCAGTGTATAAACATTGGTATAAACAACATTCATTATAATTAATCATTCTGTATTAGTTTTGAAACAATATGTCAAACCATCTCCTCTGTCAGTACCTCACCAGTCATCTATCTCTGAGGTCTGTGCCTCAGAGTGGACGTGTGTGTTGCATGAGTGTGCCCTAGAGTGTAGGTGTTATACTGTAGGCCACACAGCCCGTCTCCTTCAGGCCAGATATAGGGATCGCACTAATAGCAGGAAACACAGCCGGTTGACTCAGGCTCTTCCTGTTTACTTCAGAAACTGACAGACTGTGGTTTTGCAGGTCTTTCTCAATGCCTTTTTTTATCTCTCTCTCTGTCTCTCTCTCTCTCTCTCTCTCTCTGAAAACTAGACAGAAAAATATTGAAATACATTGATTTATTGACTGACATGAAGATGGCTTATCAGATGATTTCAAAAAATATGAGGGAAAGAGAGAAAGGTTTAAAGAATGTGAGGTGTCGCCAGCTTATAAGCAATTAACTCTGGTCCATTTTTCCATAAATGAGCCAAGTTTTATTATGCAAAAAAAAAAAAACATTATGTAAAGACAAAACACTGATTTTGACACGGTGTGTGGCTTGGTCTATGGCAATTTTTATGAAGTATGATACACGTGAGCGATACTCATAGTGGTATTTATGACTGACTGTGGTGGCGTCTGCACAGTCATGGTGGCATCAAGTCATCTGCACCTTCTGCTACGGTGCAATACTGAAAACCTCAAACCCAAATGCTAGCCGTAGAGTGAGAGTCATCTTGTTCGTTCAGTGAATGGGTGAAGAAGTTGCCGTTGGAAACCACATTCATTTGGCTTTCCCCCATGTCATTACTTTACTGCATGCTGTTTTTCTTTTAGGTCAGTCATCATAACGACACTGTCTAGTTCAGACACAGGCTAGGCTACTGGCCAACAACCTAATGACACCTGCATCACAGCTGGGGTCTGTTGCCTACAGTGCTGCAGAATATTCAAAAGTAATTTAACACAAATGAAAGTGAAGTTTCATCTCAGAGTGAGCACTAGACATTATTAAACTAAACAATGACTCAATGACAATACATTAGGCTAAACACAGCACAGACTACAAAGACTTCATTCTAACAGCATTGCATGAAAACAAATTGACAGCCTCTTACAGTAGATGACAATATCTACCCAATGCCTGCAAATGCATTAACAATATAACATTTAACATATAAAACCATATAGGCCAAGGCTACCTAATTCCCTGACTCTGTGAGGCAAATGAAGGGTTGTTAATTTGACCGGGGATGGGAATTCTCCCACTGGCTTCAACATAATCGCTACAGGTGTTCATGCACTTTAACCACGTCCACATACTCTGCAAAGAGTTACAGGCATACACTTCTCAAATGTAACACGTGAGTTGCAAATCTACTGTATCTATCACTTACACATGCTTGATGGGATTGGATTCAGGAGTAATTTATGGAAAGTAAGAAGGCATGTTTATATCATAATGTAAACTTTGAGGGGTTAATCATAGTCATTATGTATCAAACGCTTCCTAATAGGCTACTGCACTTTAAACCACAAACGAAATGAGCCATAACAGACAGTGACATTTTGAGTCAGGCTACCAACCAACATAAACTCTTTTTGTTAGATGTCATAGCCATAACTTTTTACAGCTACCACACACCCTACTCCAACTATAACACGGTAGCTACAATTTTATTTTGCCTATTTGGTCAGGTGTGTGAACTGATTGGGCAAAGTCATCTCTATACTAGACTGTTTTGAAAGAAAAAAGACTACACTTTTTTACACGTTTTGTTCATAATTGTCTGAAACATGATGTCGGTCTACTTCAGGTATAGCCTGCTAAATGATCTGTTTATCCTTATTGATGTAGCCTAAACCATCTGAAGTAGAGTATTTATTTTTGACCCTTTGACATGACTGAATATGGAACTGTGAGAAGTTGAACTTTCCCCCTTCTCCCTATATCGGACTTTAAAGACGTTTCGGTGCACTCTTGAAATGCGAGAGAGCAAAGAGAGAGCAAAGAGAGAGCAGCTCTCCTGTTGTGAGGTAGAGACTTACTGTAGCTTTATGCTCTGCAATTGTTGATAATTGGAATACTGAACTGGAATACGGAACGTATTTTTGTTTTGTTTGTTTGAAAGTGTTTTTTTGTTAAATAATAGCCGATTGCTATTCCTGCAAGTTTTTCTTTTGGTTATTTAATAAAGAGAAATTGCACGCTGAAAACCTCTCCTGCACCTCCTTTTCCACCTACAACCCCAAGCTCACATCCCAATTGGTGGGCTGGCTGCCTCGGTCGCTCACAGGAACCCATTTTCACTCACAAGTGAGTCTGATGTGTTTCCCAGTCCAGACTTATGATCTGCAGTGACAGTTCCACAGTGCCCCGTTGTGTGTCTTTTTGTTCTTCTGGTGTGTAATGAGACAGACAACATTGACATCATTAAATAGGCCTTTTCAATACCACTTTTACATAGTCAGTCTGATATGCTGCCCATAGATTACGTCCTGTCAAATGCAGTGATAGTTCCAGAGTGCTTTTAGAATCTCACTGTGTTCCTCTGGAGACACAACAGCATGTAATGTGAACCAAAGACAAATGCACATGGCCCTGCCAATATCTTGATGCTGATGTGTCTACTGGCAGGTCCTTACTGTATATCTTGAGGTTTCAGTGTCTGAAGATTGTGTGAGATTCTTACTTGATGCCAGTGTCTATCAGGCAACATGGATTATTGTGTTTACAGTAATTTATAGTAGCCTATTTGAAATGACCCCGGCTGAATCAGTCAAATGTATTTTCCCATGCTAGTCATGCTGGGAAGAGAGGGCTTTGGCTGGTCACACATACACACACACACACACACATACATACACACACACACACACAGACAGAGCTGAAGCACAGTTTGACACAATGTGGAAAAAAACTGTTATTGAGTGTTTTTCAGAGAGGGCTTTTGAGTCATTTCATGTGGGAAAGTTGAATGAGCGAGAAAACCGAGTGATCGACAGATAAAGAGAAGGAAAGAAAGAAGGAAAGAAAGAAAGAAAGAAAGAAAGAAAGAGTGGGGGAAGATAGATACGGTGATGTGAGAAAGTAAAATAGAGAGATAATGCATACAACGAAAGCAAGAATTGCAAAATCTGTTTTAGCTGATGGGATTCCTGCAAGAGCAGGATGTAAATGTAGCTGTTAGACCACACTGTCTCATTCTCACCTACTGTACCACATTAAGCCTCAATCATCTCACTCTCACATGTAAGATAGAAACTACACACTTATTCACACCGTAGTGAAACACACATTGCACCATCATATATCCATTATGTCTAAGTGATTCGACTGAGAGGTAAGGTAAGGTTGAAAGTGCTGACAGTCATTGTAGAGGATGCTCTGGTCTGTCCTTTTAAAATGCAAGCTGTCATGGTAGCACAAACACAAAGTAAACAAACTGTTAAGAGTAGGCAAAATGTGTGCAACATGTATATGTGCATACTGCATACATAGTGATTTTAACATGCAGAATGGCAGAGTATGGCAGAAATGGAAAGATTTTTGTTTCTTATTACAAAAAGGCACCAAGGTCAAACAGTGAAGGGTAATAATGTCTTTCTGCATATGGATAAAACATCATTAATGTGTTATTATCCTAAGTATTGTTTTTATTAAAGTAAATGTGAAGTCAGAGAGCAGGGAAATGAGTTTAAAAACACACAGCTGAGCAGTGTGGCTTTTCTGTACCAGCCTATTTTGGGTTTGGGGTTAAAGGCACTGACGCACACCCCCATGCACGCATGCATACACACACTCACACACACACACACACACACACACACACACACACATATTGTACACACAAGCACACCCACACACACACACACACACACACACACACATACTGTACACACAAGCACACACACACACACACACAGACATACACACACACAGACACACACACACACACACACACACACACACACAATCCACACAGACACGTACATACTCACACGTCCCAGCTGACTCTCACTCTGTTTTCTCTCCATCTCTCTCTCTCCATCTCTCTCTCTCTCCCTCTCTCTCTCTCTCTATTGTATCTACTGGGGACAGATCTGTGTAAACCTGTTGGCAGTCAGCTCTTGCCAAATGACACAATAATGGGACCCTCAGTGCTTATGATCTTAGGGTTTCTCCTGAGTCCAGCACTCAGCTCAGATATGCAGGGTAAGTCCAGTGTCCAGGTGTGTGTGTGTGTGTGTGCGCGTGTGTGTGTGTCTGCAAGGCTTAGGTTTATTGGATTATTTTATTAGTCCTCTTTGCATTATGTAAACCATTATGGCATCTTGTCTCAGCAGAAGCTGACCATGGTCCAAAATCAGATTTAAAATGAAGAATAACAAGCAATTAACTAATAAACACACTATATTAGAAACATTTTTAGTGGAATTTGATTGTGCCCAGCATCAGCTTTTTATGAGGCAAGCCATAGGAAATTTGGACATTTTTGGTCCTGATGCATTTTGCTATTGTTGTAATTTGCAGAACAATATTATGCTTTATTACAGTAGTGTCCGAGGTGGGGTTCAGTCACGAGCAGAATGTTAACCCAATAAACTAGAAAAATTAGTGCATTGGGAATATACAGTTACACGGCTGAATCTATCACGAACCCAAATGTGTAAATTTTGCATTTTTAATGGTGGTTTAGTGCTGAAACCAACCCCCTAACACTGATCATTAAGAGAGTCCCAGTCAAGCCAAGAGAGAGAGATAGGGGCTGCTGTTTCCAGTGCATTTTCTGTGGCTACTGAAAACTCTTTGTCTTCTCTAGATATGACAGGTACAGATTTTAGGTTATGTTTGGTGGGGAGCCTTGACAGTCAATGCAGAAGATGCTCTATTGAGCTCTTGTCCCATCTTACAGTAATCATCTCTTTTTCTCAGTCTGTCACACACTCTCTCTCTCTGTTTCTCCCTCTATCTGACTATTTTTCTCTCTCCCTCTCCCTCTATATATCACTCTCTGCCTTTCTTTCTCTGTCTATCTGTCAATTTCTTTCTTTCTCTCTCTCTCTATTCTTCTATCCATCCATCTATCTTAGCCTTTTCTTTTTCTATCTGTTTTTTGTTGTTCCATTCCTCTGGGCTCCTGGGTGACTGAGAGTGACAAATGACCAGACTGGTTGTCTGGCTCCTCTCTCAGGCCTTTGCTTGCCTCAGTGCTGTCCATCATCATCTTCATCATCATCATCATCATCATCATCATCGTTGTCGTCATGGCTATTTTACGATGCTGTATTTTATATGGTGATTTATATTGTTTAACCTGGAGTCGGGATGCTCTCGTGAAACACTCTCTTGTTAGTCACAGGAGAGTGCAGCAGAAGTGCTGGACAAGCCACTGGTGCCGGTTTCATGGCGCCACGCAAGTTTCACTCTCACTTCGTATTTCATTCTTATTTTAGTGTCGTTTTTTTTCCTTTCTTTTTTTTGCACTTTTTATGGTTGCGTTTCCTGCAGAGAGGGTCCAGTGTGTTGCGTAGGTCTGTGAAACTGTCCTATTAAACAGGCATGATGTGCAAGGATAGGTGGCCGCCGTGTGGTTTACATCATGCAAGCTGACGTGTGTGTGTGTGTCTGTGTCTGTGTGCATATGTGTTTGTCTGTGTGTTTGTAAGTGCCTAAATGCATGTGTTTATGTGTGTGTGTCTGCCTGTGTGCGTGTGTGTGTGTGTGTGTGTGTGTGTGTGTGTGTGTGTGTGTGCAACTGTGCGTGCGAATGTGTGTGTGCTGGATCTGTGTCAAGAGAGGGGTTTTTAGATGTAACCACAGTCATGTGACGCTGTACATACATTCTGCATTCTGTGTTTGTAGTCTATTTGACCTAGTTTGACTGCTACACCTGGTTTAGTGCAGTTGTGTTGTGATTTTTACTGTGATTTTTACTGCTGCTGCTCTCTTGTGTTTTGCTGTCTGTCCACCTGTGGGCTGAAGGATAATGAAAGCCTTTGGATGCCTCTACCCTCCCAAACAAAACATTTTTACTCAATTGTCCTATTTTTTTCCTCAGTGGTTTATTGTCCAAGTGTTCCACTGTTATGCTTGGCTGGATTTCATTTCGCCCTTAATTTGCGAGGGCAAGTTGTATGTTTCATAGGTTTATATGGATAATATCTTTTCCATTTTCAGAACAGTAAACTCCGTATGACAGTGTGTGACACAGCCCTTGTCCGTTGTTTTTCTTTCTCTCTCTTGGTCTCCTGGTGTGATTGTTGTCAGTCACATGTTTTGTTTTACCATCTACAAACTTTTCATTTAGAATATAAACATGTGACACCTTTCCTCAGGATTCTGTTGATAATACTTAGAATCAGAACTATTTTTATTGGGTCAAATGAATTAGCACACACAAGGAATTTGGTTCCGGTCAATGTTGTCTTTCTTGCAGTGAGGCAGTATGCAGTAGCTTAACAGGAAAAGGTTTACTGACACCATACTGAAGCTGAGAGAACATTCACACTAAATAGGCTTAGAGTGCTCAAACTGTTACTAGTGTTCGTCAGACTAGACGAGAGGAAATATGTTCGTCAACGACCTTTTGTTTCATGACTAAGACGAGACGATGACGAGACGGCAGTAATGTCCTGAAACACTGACTAAGACTATCTTAAGATGCATTATTGTTGACGAAAAAAGACGAGACTAAAATGTTTTGCATGAAATAAAAACTAAGATAAAATCTCTCTTCATTTTCGTCTACAAAATGAGAAGACAGAATATCTAGCTGTTACGTTTTCCAAATATTCCGAATGAGTTCATACGCAACAGCTTTCCTGTAGGCTAGTCTACGTGCTGTTGCTGCAACCCTGTGGCTGCAACACGAAACTACATGGAACAAGAACACGAGATTTATGCCAGAGTTAGCAAGCTAACTACCTAAGCTTTATGCCACAATGCTACATTGAAGCTGAAGCTTCTCTCATACAAATTAACACCCCCCAGAATGTCCATACGGAAATGTTCATCATGTAATGTCAACTATTTAACTAGTTAGACTGATGATGCAAAGTGTGCTAGCAAGTAAGCTAATATGGAAAGTTCGCTAGCAAGTTAGCTATGGCTAAGATGGAGAGTCTGTTTGGGGAACATGTTGTATTTGGGCGCATATCGCCATCTAGCGAGGCGGAGTAAAACATTAATACTTTGGCCTATGACAGTGTTTCTCAAACTTTTTCAGTTTCAGGACCACTTAACTAACCCTATCTAAAAAAAAAAAAAGATTAGACCTACTTCAACAGTAGCCTATAATTAGTCTACACAATAGGCCTACTCACTGAACCACCTTGCTTATTGTCTTTGCACTTTGTTTATTGTGTGGATTCATACTGTATGATTTAAACTGGCATATCTTACATAGACAGTGTTGCAGAACTGTTTTTACATACAAGTTGGTTCAATATTGCAAACAACTCAAATATATTATATTTTACCACATCTGCTCGCGGACTACTTGTGATAGCTTGCGGACCACCAGTGATCCCCGGACCACACTTTGAGAAACACTGGTCTATGAATATGACAGTGGTCCAGTCAAATCTTTTACTGTCTATGGTCAAATCCCAGCCGAGCTATAACTGTAGCTCGACTTACCTGTGCATGTAAACATACTGACTGACAAAAAATCAGAATCAATAATTATAACAGACGAGTAGCCCTGTGGACACACAATATTGTTGGAAAATTGAGATGTGTGAAACACTATTTGACTCAAATGGTAATCAGAAATAATTTGTTATAAAAAAAAGACTAAAATGTGTTGACTAAAACGGACTAAGACTAAGATACCTTTAGTTTTCTTTTGACTAAAACTAGACTAAAATGATGAGTCTTTTAGTCGACTAAAACTTGACTAACAAAAATGATATTTGAATGACTAAATATGACAAAGACTAAAAAGGACATTTCGTCACAAGACTAAGACTAAGACTAAATTAAAAATAGGTGACAAAATGAACACTAACTGTTACCCACAATGTAACCCAAATGCAGTTCTGGGGAAGGGAGTGGGGATTTGTTTGTTTATGTGTTATTATTAGACATCAGCTGAAAGTCACAGACCTCATTAACCTGTGAGGATGTGAGGTCAGGATGTTTGTATGTCACTAAACATCACCAGAAAGGAGGAAGCCATTTTGAGTCTCCTTCATTTCATCACTGTCATTAGGCTAATGGAGGCATTCTCTAAATCTTCACAGGCCAGAGCGGGCCAGTGTTTGTCAGGTGTCACGGAGAGCGCAGACATTTTTCAACAGCTATTCCTAGCTCTGCATTTCACTCCGCTGCCCTACAGTTCAAAGCTGCTCACTTAGAAAAAGCTTCAGTTGGCTTGGACCTGAGCTAAGATTTAGCATGGACATGGCATTGATCTCGGCACAGGTATAGCACCAAATATCTGCATAGGTATGGCATGATGTGTCTGGTATGGCTGACGGGTCTCTACATTTTACCAAGCTATACAAAAGATCAGCATTTAGCTGTTCACATTGCACTTGAATTTGGCATGGATCTAGCCCATTTCAGGCATGGGTCTCGGCATTTCACTCAGTTATCCCAGAGTTCAAAGATGTCTCTGCAGAAGTACAGCACAGGTGTGTCTAATGGGTGGCACTAAGCTGCAGAAGTTGCATGCCCACATAGCAATATAGTTGTGTGTGTGTGTGTGTATGTGTGTGTGTGTGTATGTGTGTGTGTGCGTGCTGGACAGTGTAGAAAGTGACAGGAGGAAAGTTGGAGAGAGAGAGATGGGGTGGGATCGGACTTGAACCTGGGTCCCCGTAGGCATGTGGACCCAAACGTGGTATGGGCACTGTAGCCTATTACACACACACACACACACACACACACACATGCCCACATAGTAACTGGGTGTGGTACAGATCTGGGCCTGACCTAGCAGGGATACAGCAACAGGTCTGGCTCAGGTCAGTCAAAGCCAGGCCAGATCGGGGATACAACAACATCCTGCATTTATATACCACTTTATCAAGGCATCCAAAGCGCTTTAGGGTTAGGGTTAGAGTTAGGGTGAAACCTCACTAACCACCACCAATGTGTAGAACCCACCTGGGTGACGCACAACAGTCATTATGCACCAGAACGCTCACCACACGCCAGCTTCTAGTGGAGAGTGAGGGATAGACCCGTTTCACTGCAGGGGCAGCCATGGCCTAGTAGGGGCAGCCATGGCCTACTGGTTAGCGCTTTGGACTTGTAACCGGAGGGTTGCCGGTTCGAACAACGACCGGTAGTAATGGCTGAAGTGCCCTTGAGCAAGGCATCCAAACCCTCACTGCTCCCCGAGCGCCGCTGTTGTTGCAGGCAGCTCACTGCGCCGGGATTAGTGTGTGCTTCACCTCACTGTGTGTTCACTGTGTGCTGAGTGTGTTTCACTAATTCACGGATTGGGATAAATTCAGAGACCAAATTTCCCTCACAGGATCAAAAGAGTATAATATATACTTATACTCAGTATCAGCTGGTGTCTTGGGGTAAGCCTACGCAGCAATAACACACTCACTGGGTTTCCAAGGCAACACACACAGGTACATGTTGTAGCCAAAGCACTCTGCAAACTTTGAAATTCAATAAAGATTGAAGGATTAAGGCAATGCTATCCTCCTTACAAAGGTTTAATGCAGCCATTGAGGACTGTTTATCAGCACCGCTCTGACCTTAAATGGTTCCAAATGGAAGGGTTTTGTTGTCTGGCCAAACAGCTTGCTAGTAATTGCTTAGGGGGCTTATGGTCAATGCAAGTGATCCAGGGGACGTTTTGGGCGGGGCTCCAATGATCACTGGATGGCCGGTGAACAGGGCCATTCCTGTCTGAAATATGACAACACAACAGTTCAAAGGCAGACTGAATAGTTTCACTCTGCTTGCACTTACGTATTGTAGTAATAGAAGCCAAAAATGCTTTTTGTTCAAAATTGTACCAATGCAGGTCCACAATAAAGTCCCATTTTATGGTGCACCAATTATCTACAATCATTCATTGCTATTACTGCTTAATATAAGCAGTGGCCGTATGTACAGTATTTGATACAGACATTAAATGATCATTTGCTTATATTTTGTCTGATTTCTCAGTTTAGTAATTATTCCCATAAACTGGAAAAGTGAGATTTTCTCTACTTCCAACTGCTGAAAAAGCTCAAACAGTTACATTTGGGTTGGCTGCAGTACACACAACCATCAATATTTTTTGTAGTACGCTATGAAGCACAGTTACATCATCATAAATATAATCTTTCTTTATGTTCAAATGTAGATGGGGACGGCATAATCTTCGAGAGTAACGTGACTGGCATCTTGGGGGAGGATGTGTACCTGCATTGCCTCTACACAGGCAATGACCCTGACGATCTGCTGTACTCGGTCTGGAAACGCCTTGGCAGCAATAAGAAGCTAGCGGGTTACTTTGGCCTGAAGACGATCAAAATGGAAGGCTTTTCTCTACCAGAATCCACTACCAATCTGACGGTGAAGATGCAGGTGGCCAGTCTGAATGCTGAGGGGGAGTACATCTGTGAGTTTGGCACTGATGATGACCCACTGATAGGTCACGTCTCTCTCACTGTCTTGG